>NC_039367.1:127243014-127547806 GCF_003573695.1 Papaver somniferum | reverse complement strand
TGAATATGTTACCAATTCGTTGACCCATGATCCAGGAGTTACGAAGATCAAGTGTACATCTGAGTCGTTCTCTGATGGAAAAGAAGATGCTGATAAAGAGTTGGTAAAACTCTTAAAGCCTATAAAATTTCTGTCTTCAAAAGCGTTAGAGCACTGCTCGGTCGAACTCGCATGCGTTGCTATCTCAAGCATGTTTGTCAATGTTAGTGATCAAAACTATAAGTCTTGATTTCTAGCCTACAGAACTAAAGGTCTCGGACTAGGATAGAAAGTGTATTTGAGCTCAAGAACTCCATGGAAATCATCATAAAAGACGAAGGGCTACTCAAGGAAATGGTGGATCTTCATCGACTAAAAGGTATGTGGAGACTTGAACTTATCTGTCACTCAAAAGTCTATCTATTCTATCTCCTACTCTTGAGACAAAAGTCGTTTTGATATATAGACTTTCATTTTTCACATTTGCTATTTCGAGCCGAGTTTATCTCGCCTATCTATTTCTCGAAATATGTGTCGGTAAGCTTTCGCTTTAGACGAATTCATCTTTACCTAGTGACGAAAGTCATTTTATGTTTCAATCACTTTGAAAATTGCTCTGATGAAAAATGGTCTGTGAATAACGGCTATATCCGTCCTCTGAGAATGTTTCAATGATTGAAATGAGAGTTTAGATTACATAACCATTAGTATGATATAAGCATTGTTGTGGAAAGACATATCTTTCTTTATAATAAGAGACCCCAAATCGCCACATGGCGTAACCACAATTATTCTTGACTATGGTGATGCCACGTCATCTCCGACATCATCATCTATTTCCATGTCATTTCACTATCATCATCGTGTCTCGTGGTAATTTTTTGTGGTTCTTCGCTTCAGACACAACTCTTCATATTGAAAACTTCTATGACCACAACTAATCCAAAAGACAACTCACTTCCCAAGCATCTTTTCCCGTATATATTTATCGCTTGATAAAACTGGTGGTGGTTAATCCGTAGAAAGAGGTAAAACTGGTGGTGGTTAATCCGTAGAAAGAGGCACAAAACGAGCGGAAATATTAAGAAAAGAAGTTAGAGAAAAGTCGAACATGCTTCAAAAAAAAGGCCATGGAGAAAATGGAGGGAAGTATTGTTGAATCAGCACAAAGCTTCGATGAGAATACACCTCATTCAACGTTTTAAAATCTACAGATTATAGATAGGCGGCAACCTAAATGTATGTAGCAACATGACACTTCACCGACTAACATAATCTTAAGACGCATTATGATGACCAACAACATACATCCTGAGACCACCATCTCCAAATAACCGCGTATATTCATTCCATAACAGATGAAGCATCCATGGAATGTTAATTGTAAGATGACACATCACACATACAACTACATATGTAAGTGGTAGTGTTAAGTCAATAAGCAAGACAACTTGAATACTGATCGAATTTTGATAGTGGTAAATAGGTTGTCGTTCACTCGTACTTTGTTGAGATCGATTCTAGGCTTTAATAAAAGAAAAAAAAATATATACAAAATAAGGTCACAAGATGAAGAGAGACCGGGACTCGGGATTCCACTGCTTTTCATGTTCATGGGATTCATAAATTTATCCTAGGCAATTATAGCTCAAAAAAAAAAAGAAATATCAACTCCATTCTTTGCCAAAATAAATTTCGTAAAACATCAATTGTAAATTACAAGCATAGTGTATCTAAAGCACCTAAGACTGAGCATACACTATCTAACAAGATAACAGCTGATTAATAGAAATCATAAATCATTTAAAATCAGTGCAAATAGTAAATAAGGAATTAATTAAATTACCCCAAGGATGAAATACAGCTTCCTCCGTCGTCCCAGTGTTGGGGTCTAGCTCCACATGGTGAAAACACACTCAAAGGAATTTTTCATTGCTCAAAAAGGTGTTTACAAGGAGAAAAGGTATAAGCAGTGAGTTTGCAACAGAAATAATTGTTATAAAACGGACTGTTACAGAGAAACACTAACATACTGTTGCGATTTCGAAATAATTGTTACAGAAACTGTTACAAAGATATTGAATTTGAAACTATAGGCAACGGTTTCTGCGACTGTTCTTGACTGCTGTTCTGTGGTTTTCTTCTTCTTTAATGGCAGCAGCAGAGACCAGCTCTGCAACTCCCGATTCTCACCTCTATTCCGTCCCCTAACTCTCCGCCTCTTCTTCTGTTATCCCAACCACCTATATATACCATTTGGACCGAGAATGAATTCTCATAACTCCAAATAATCTCGGCTATCAATCAAGAATAATTTCTTTTACTTCCATGCAAGATACGGGATTTTGTTCCATATCTTAACTCCTCCACACGCCTGTATCGTCCAAACACGTTGATAAAAGGTCTCTGGTGGAGTAAAACTCCTTGCAGCCACATGATAACTTCTCCAAGCCACACAAGACGTACGGGAAAACACAAAAGACCACACGATACTCTCGCGTCTCTGTTCTTCTTCAATCCGTGACACAGTTCATTTTTCTTCGAAACCATGCCATTGCCAAGCCTGTTTTGCTCAGACAGGTTGATATGAGTCCAATCCTGTGCCCAAAACCAAAACAGAAAATCACGGAATATTCCAACAACTGGTCTTGCTTCGAACGAATTATCCATCCAAATTTAGCCGATTCTAAAGCCCATACCATCCCTGTTTAGCTGAATTGATCCGACCAACAGAAATCATCCATTGAATCTCACTGTAACAAGCTCAAATCGCCAACCCTAATTCCAGCAGGTTGAGAGTTGCTTTTCCCGCCAAAAACAGAAATTTGAACTGAAGAAGAAAGGGTTGCCCCCTATTCGTCTGTGGAGTGTAAATAGCAGCTGTCCAATTAGGGTGCTCCTTATAAATTGAGGTGCCCCTTATCCAAAGCAGGGGAGTCCGAATAACATGTGTCCTCCGGGTGCCAAAATCAACTTTTCGAGCCGAATTTTCCAAAAATATTTTTTTCCAAAAATGCATACAAACACATAAAATAACAAAATTAGTACAAAATCGAGTGTCAACAATATATAGTATTGAGATCAAATTAGACACAAAAATGTGTCTATCAAATACCCCCAAACTTATTATTTGCTAGTCCTCGAGAAAATTTATTCTAGAAAAGAAAATCATTTGAACCCCTATGTCTAGTGGCGGAGTGTTATCTCCGGAGGGTTTACCAGAGGTGTACCCACAAAACCATGACTTCTAATTGGTCACAAGTATCCAAAGAGCTATGAGGACATACATATTCTCAACCTATCTCCAACTAACTAGAATGCCAGAGAAATTAAAGGTGTCAGCTCTAAAGCTGACTGAAGAAAAGGGGAGACACATCCGCAACACTGCTAGATAAACAGATATCCGCTACACAGCTAGATAAACATTGTAACATGTATCCGCTTTACAGCTAGATAAGATTAGGAGAGAGATAAAGATGAGAGGGACATCTGCTACACAGCTGGACTAATTACGTGTGATGAGTGGAACCAGTGCTAGAAAGATCTTGTGCCAGATGGAAAGCGGACTAACAAAGCAACCAATATGCATCTCTCTTCGACTCTCTCATAGTACTCAGTAGAAACAACGTCTTCTTCGGCTTCAACTGTTGATGATAAACTCTCGAACCTCGTAGAACCTTGACAATTTAACTTTTCTCCTTAATTTCATTCTTGAATCTTCCTTATAGATTTCTACTTCCCTATGGCCTTATTGAACAAAACGTAACGATGATTTTTTTCATTTTTTCAATTTTTTTTCAACACAAAAATAACAAGATAAAAATTTAAATGGCCATGAGAGAAGGACTTTAGAACTTGGATCTTCGCAACTTGTGATGTCTTGGTATCATGAACTTCAACAACTTATATCATTTGCTCTTATAACAACTAAGTCTTCAGCTTTGATTTTTGAATTATTCTTTTGTATTGTTGCTTCTAAACCTTAAACGTCTTCAACTTTCTTCATAGATTTTGATGTCGCCCCGCTTGTTGATGATGATAAGTTTCTATTGAGAGAGAGTCGTAATCCAGTAACTAAGACTACATTGTGAGGTTGCTTTGTCTTTCTGGCATTTCCTTCTGACCTACTTTCCTTTCCATCATGGATGGTTAGGTCCATCACGTTACCCTCTAAAAGGAACACGTTCTCTCCTGAATTTCAAAGATCTCAATGTCTTTTTCTCTAATGTCTCAAAAGATTGTTATCTCTAGCATTCCAATTTCTATATTTTCGGTGAGAAACAATATGTAAACTTAGCTAATCGGATACTATGTGACTCTAGAAGTTTCAAAAAATGCGACTAAAAAGTTTCTCCCATACCCCTAAACTTAAATCTAACATTGTCCTCGATGTTTTAAAGATGAAATTAAAAGTATGAACAAGGAGAAATTGTTACCAATTGAAGCAAAAGAGATAAGGAAAGATATTACCGTGTCGCATGAATATTGGGTTACCTCCCAAGAAGTGCTAAGTTTAAAGTCTTCAGCCAAACTAAGAAAGGATTAGTCACCTTATAGAATCATAAAGTAATAGCCGGAATAACTGTGGATCACCAAAACCAAATAAGGCTATCACAAGTAAAAGGAATCTGCAACATGCCAAGAAAATTACGGATAAAGCACGCCCTTTTCTAGTTTCCTGTTGAAGACAACTACATCTAGCTGTGGTTCAGGTTCTATAACTGGGTCTAGATAAAATATTTTCATGGACTGCATTTCCTTGTAGCTAAGGTCCGATTCAGGTATTAGAGTCTGTAAAAACTCAAGTAAAAACTTGGAAGCACATAATAATAACCTAAATAATTGCGGATCCTTTAAGTCAATCAGTTGACCACGATGAAAGTAGTGGTCTTCCTTAAACAAATGTGTCGACCCTAATCTCCTAAAGTAATTAGGTTTAGTCTCAAAACTTAATAACCGACACATCTGAAAATCGTATGTTCCCACAATTGGAAGAAAAGTTTTTGGTGGGAAAACAAAGTCAATCTTGGTATCATAGCCTGGGTTAACCACATCAAGCAGAGGATGGGTTTCTAACAACTGATCTCTCTTACGGACACAACTAGGTTCAGGAAAAAGAGTATGAAGATAATTTTGTAAGATGGTTGAGGCACAAATGTCAAGTCCTACATGAGGGAACTTTCTAAGAGTTAATGTAAAGCACAGGAAGAATGATAATCACCCCCAAACTTATAGTTTTGGGTGTCTCTAGATAGACTAACTACAATTTCCATTATTTCTAGATTATCGGAATCCTGAAAATGGTCAATTGCTTCTTTTAGGTTATACTCAGGTGATGCATCCTCACTCATATTTAAAAGCTCTACGAGTTCATCTTCTTCGTCTAAGACTATTGTTTCTAAATCGCTAGACTCTAAAACATTATTCTCAGAATAAACTCGTTCCTCTAAATCATTATCGGCTTTGTAAACAAGAAATACTACATCGTCTAAAACGAGGGTATCTCTAGTCAAATCCTCGTCATTTTGAATAGGTGAATAATTATTAAAATTATTTGGATTTGAACTAGAAATAATATTGTCATTGTAAAGCAATTGGAGTAACCATTTCGTGATCACTATTCCTACATAAGTATGATTCTCCATCAACACTATACCCATCATAATAACATGAAAGAGATCGAACCTCATCTAAAACAATGTCTCCAACCATGCCTGCCGCACCACAGTGCCAATGACATGCCATGCCATCCACATCTCCGCGCCAAGGAAAGCCAACCATGCAAGCTGCACCATTGTGCCAATGACATGCCATGCCATCCACGTCTCTGCATCAAGGCATGCCAACCATGCCAGCCGCACCACTGTGCCAATGGCACACCATGCCAGCCACGTCTCCGCGCCAAGGCATGCCAACCATGCCTGCCGCACCACTATGCCAATGACATGCCATGCCAGCCACGTCTCCGCGCCAAGGCATGCCAACCATGCCAGCTGCACCACTATGCCAATAGCATACCATGCCAGCCACATCTTCGCGCCAAGGCATGCCAACGATGCCCGCCGCACCACTGTGCCAATGGCATGCCATGCCGGCCACGTATCCGCGCCAAGGCATGCCAACCATGCCAGCCGCACCATTATGCCAATGGCAAGGCATGCCAGCCACGTCTCCGCGCCAAGGCATGCCAACCATGCCAGCCGCACCACTGTGCCAATGGCCTGCCATGCCAGCCACGTCTTGGCACCAAGGCATCCCAACCATGCCATCCACCTCTCCGCGCCAAGGCATGCCAACCATGCCAGTCGCACCACTGTGCCAATGGCATGCCATGCCAGCCACATCTCCGCGCCAAGGAATGCCAACCATGCCAGCCGCACCATTGTGCCAATTCCATGCCATGCCAGCCACGTCTTCGCGCCAAGGCATGCCAATCATGCCAGCCGCACCACTGTGCCAATGGCATGCCATGCCAGCCACGTCTGCGCGCCAAGGCATGCCAACCACATGCCATGCCAGCCACGTCTCCACGCCATGGCATGCCAACCATGCCAGCCGCACCACTGTGCCAATGGCATGCCATGCCAGCCACGTCTCCGCGCCAAGGCATGCCAACCATGCCATCCGCACCACTGTGCCAATGCCAACCCTTGCCAGCCACATCTTCGCGCCAAGGCATGCCAACCATGCCA
Organism: Papaver somniferum; assembly: GCF_003573695.1. NCBI lineage: Eukaryota > Viridiplantae > Streptophyta > Magnoliopsida > Ranunculales > Papaveraceae > Papaver > Papaver somniferum. Next base: position 127,541,135 of record NC_039367.1, on the reverse strand, counting down.
GCCGCACCACTCTGCCAATGGCAACCCATGCCAGCAACATCTCCGCGCCAAGGCATGCCAACCATGCCAGCCGCACCACTGTGCCAATGACATGCCATGCTAGCCACGTCTTCGCGCCAAGGCATGCCAACCATGCCATCCGCACCACTGTACCAATGACATTCCATGCCATCCACGTCTCCATGCCAAGGCATGCCAATCATGCCAGCCGCACCACTGTGCCAATGGCATGCCATGCCATCCACGTATCCGCGCCAAGGCATGCCAACCATGCCTGTCGCACCACTATGCCAATGACGTGCCATGCCAGCCACGTCTCAGCGCCAAGGCATGCCAACCATGCCAGCCGCACCATTGTGCCAATAACATACCATGCCAGCCACGTCTTCGCGCCAAGGCATGCCAGCCGCGCCACTCTGCCAATGGCATGCCATGTCAGGCACGTCTGCGCTCCAAGGCATGCCAACCATGCCAGCCGCACCACTGTGCCAATGGCATGCCATGCCAGCCATGTCTTCGCGTCAAGGCATGCCAACCATGCCAGTTGCACCACTGTGCCAATGGCATGCCATGCCAGCCACGTCTCAGCGCCAAGGCATGCGAACCATGCCTGCCGCACCACTATGCCAATGGCATGGCATGCCAGCCACGTCTCCGTGCCAAGGCATGCCAACCATGCCAGCTGCACCACTGTGCCAATGGCATGCCATGCCAGCCACGTCTCCGCGCCAAGGCATGCCAACCATGCCTGCCGCACCACTATGCCAATGACATGCCATTCCATCCACGTCTCAGCGCCAAGGCATGTGAACCATGCCTGCCGCACCACTATGCCAATGGCATGCCATGCCAGCCACGTCTCAGCGCCAAGGCATGCCAACCATGCCAGCCGCACCACTGTGCCAATAACATGCCATGCAAGCCACGTCTCCGCGCCAAGGCATGCCAACCATGCCAGCCGCACCACTGTGCCAATGACATGCCATGTCATCCACGTCTCCGTGCCAAGGCATGCCAATCATGCCAGCCGCACCACTATGCCAATGGCATGCCATGCCAGCCACGTCTGCTTGCCAAGGCATGCCAACCATGCCAGCCGCACCACTGTTCCAATGGCATGCCATGCCAGCCACATTTCCACGCCAAGGCATGCCAACCATGCCAGCCGCACCACTGTTCCAATAGCATGCCATGCCAGACACGTCTCCGCGCCAAGGCATGCCAACCATGTCAGCCGCACCACTGTGCCAATGACATGCCATGCCAGCCACGACTCTGCGCCAAGGTATACCAACCATGCCAGTCGCACCACTGTGCCAATGACATGCCATGCCATCCACGTCTCCGTGCCAAGGCTTGCCAATCATGCCAGCCGCACCACTGTGCCAATGGCATGCCATGCCAGCCACGTCTGCTTGCCAAGGGATGCCAACCATGCCAGCCGCACCACTTCTCCAATGGCATTCCATGCCAGCCACATTTCCACGCCAAGGCATGCCAACCATGCCAGCCGCACCACTGTGCCAATGACATGCCATGCCATCCACGTCTCCGTGCCAAGGCATGCCAATCATGCCAGCCGCACCACTGTGCCAATGGCATGCCATGCCAGCCACGTCTGCGCGCCAATGCATGCCAACCATGCCAGCCGCACCACTTTTCCAATGGCATGTCATGCCAGCCACATTTCCACGCCAAGGCATGCAAACCATGCCAGCCGCACCACTGTGCCAATGACATGCCATGCCATCCACGTCTCCGTGCCAAGGCATGCCAATCATTCCAGCCGCACCACTGTGCTAATGGCATGCCATGCCAGCCACGTCTGCGCGCCAAGGCATGCCAACCATGCCAGCTGCACCACTATTCCAATGGCATGCCATGCCAGCCACATTTCCACGCCAAGGCATGCCAACCATGCCAGCCGCACCACTGTGCCAATGACATGCCATGCCATCCACGTCTCCGTGCCAAGGCATGCCAATCATGCCAGCCGCACCACTGTGCCAATGGCATGCCATGCCAGCCACGTCTACGCGCCAAGGCATGCCAACCATGCCAGCTGCACCATTGTGCCAATGACATGCCATGCCAGCCACGTCTCTGCGTCAAGGCATGCCAACCATGCCAGCCGCACCACTGTGCCAATGGCACGCCATGCCATCCACGTCTCCTCGGATAGGCATGCCAACCATGCCAGCCGCACCACTGTGCCAATGGCATGCCATGCCAGCCACGTCTTCGCGCCAAGGCATGCCAACCATGCCATCCGCACCACTGTGCCAATGTCAACCCTTGCCAGCCACATCTCCGCGTCAAGGCATGCCAACCATGCCAGCCGCACCACTGTGCCAATGGCGTGCCATGCCAGCCACATCTTCACGCCAAGGCATGCCAACCATGCCAGCCGCACCACTGTGTCAATGGCATGCCATGCCAGCCACGTCTCCACGCCATGGCATGCCAACCATGCCAGCCGCACCATTGTGCCAATGGCATGCCATGCCAGCCACGTCTCCACGCCAAGGCATGCCAACCAAGCCATCCGCACCACTGTGCCAATGTCAACCCTTGCCAGCCACATCTCCGTGCCAAGGCATGCCAACCATGCCAGCTGCACCACTGTGCCAATGACAAACCATGCCAGCCACATCTTCGCGCCAAGGCATGCCAACCATGCCAGCCGCACCACTGTGCCAATGGCAAACCATGCCATCCACATTTCCACGCCAAGGCATGCCAACAATGCCCGCCGCACCACTGTTCCAATAGCATGCCAAGCCAGCCACGTCTCCGCGCCAAGGTATGCCAACCATACCAGCCGCACCACTGTGCCAATGACAGGCCATGCCATCCACATCTCCGCTCCAAGGCAAGCCAACCATGCCAGATGCACCATTATGCCAATGACATGCCATGCCAGCCACGTCTCTGCGTCAAGCCATGCCAACCATGCCAGCCACACCACTGTGCCAATGGCACGCCATGCAAGCCACGTCTACGCGCCAAGGCATGCCAACCATGCCAGCCGCGCCACTGTGCCAATGGCATGCCATGCCAGGCACGTCTTCGCGCCAAGGCATGCCAGCCGCGCCACTCTGCCAATGGCATGCCATGTCAGGCACGTCTGCGCTCCAAGGCATGCCAACCATGCCAGCCGCACCACTGTGCCAATGGCATGCCATGCCAGCCACGTCTTCGCGTCAAGGCATGCCAACCATGCCAGCTGTACCACTGTGCCAATGACACGCCATGCCAGCCACGTCTACGCGCCAAGGCATGCCAACCATGCCAGCCGCTCCACTGTGCCAATGGCATACCATGCCAGGCACGTCTTCGCGCCAAGGCATGCCAGCCGCGCCACTCTGCCAATGGCATGCCATGCCAGGCACGTCTGCGCTCCAAGGCATGCCAACCATGCCATCCGCACCACTGTGCCAATGTTAACCCTTGCCATCCACATCTCCGTGCCAAGGCATGCCAACCATGCCAGCTGCACCACTGTGCAAATGGCAAACCATGCCAGCCACATCTTCGCGCCAAGGCATGCCAACCATGCCAGCCGCACCACTGTGCCAATGGCAAACCATGCCAGCCACATTTCCACGCCAAGGCATGCCAACAATGCCCGCCGCACCACTGTTCCAATAGCATGCCATGCCAGCCACGTCTCCGCGCCAAGGTATGCCAACCATGCCAGCCGCACCACTGTGCCAATGACAGGCCATGCCATCCACATCTCCGCGCCAAGGCAAGCCAACAATGCCAGATGCACCATTGTGCCAATGACATGCCATGCCAGCCACGTCTCTGCGTCAAGCCATGCCAACCATGCCAGCCGCACCACTGTGCCAATGGCACGCCATGCCAGCCACGTCTACGCGCCAAGGCATGCCAACCATGCCAGCCGCGCCACTGTGCCAATGGCATGCCATGCCAGGCACGTCTTCGCGCCAAGGCATGCCAGCCGCGCCACTCTGCCAATGGCATGCCATGTCAGGCACGTCTGTGCTCCAAGGCATGCCAACCATGCCAGCCGCAGCACTGTGCCAATGGCATGCCAGCCACGTCTTCGCGTCAAGGCATGCCAACCATGCCAGCTGTACCACTGTGCCAATGGCACGCCATGCCAGCCACGTCTACGCGCCAAGGCATGCCAACCATGCCAGCCGCGCCACTGTGCCAATGGCATGCCATGCCAGGCACGTCTTCGCGCCAAGGCATGCCCGCCTCGCCACTCTGCCAATGGCATGCCATGCCAGGCACGTCTGCGCTCCAAGGCATGCCAACCATGCCAGCCGCACCACTGTGCCAATGGCATGCCATGCCAGCCACGTCTGCGCCAAGGCATGCCAACCATGCCAGCCGCACCACTGTTCCAATGGCATGCCATGCCAGCCACATTTCCACGCCAAGGCATGCCAACCATGCCAGCCGCACCACTGTGCCAATGACATGCCATGCCACACACGTCTCCGTGCCAAGGCATGCCAATCATGTCAGCCGCACCACTGTGCCAATGGCATGCCATGCCAGCCACGTCTACGCGCCAAGGCATGCCAACCATGCTAGCCGCACCACTGTTCCAATGGCATGCCATGCCAGCCACATTTCCACGCCAAGGCATGCCAACCATGCCAGCCGCACCACTGTGCCAATCACATGCCATGCCATCCACATCTCCGCGCCAAGGAAAGCCAACCATGCCAGCTGCACCATTGTGCCAATGACATGCCATGCCAGCCACGTCTCTGCGTCAAGGCATGCCAACCATGCCATCCGCACCACTGTGCCAATGGCACGCCATGGCATCCACGTCTCCTCGCCAAGGCATGTCAACCATGCCAGCCGCACCACTGTGCCAATGGCATTCCATGCCAGCCACGTCTGCGCGCCAAGGCATGCCAACCATGCCAGCCGCACCACTGTGTCAATGGCATGCCATGCAAGCCACGTCTCCACGCCATGGCATGCCAGCCACACCACTGTGTCGCTGGCATGCCATGCCAGCCACGTCTCCGCGCCAAGGCATGCCAACCATGCCATCCGCACCACTGTGCCAATGTCAACCCTTGCCAGCCACATCTCCGCGCCAAGGCATGCCAGCCGCACCACTGTGCCAATGGCATGCCATGCCAGCCACACTACTGTGCCAATGGCATGCCATGCCAGCCACGTCTTCGCTCCAAGGCATGCCAATCATGCCAGCCGCACCACTGTGCCAATGGCATGCCATGTCAGCCACGTCTGCGCGCCAAGGCATGCCAACCATGCCAGCCGCACCACTGTGTCAATGGCATGCCATGCCAGCCACGTCTCCACGCCATGGCATGCCAACCATGCCAGCGGCACCATTGTGCCAATGGCATGCCATGCCAGCCACGTCTCCGCGCCAAGGCATGCCAACCATGCCATCCGCACCACTGTGCCAATGTCAACACTTGCCAGCCACATCTCCGCGCCAAGGCATGCCAACCATGCCAGCCGCACCACTGTGCCAATGGCAAACCATGCCAGCCACATCTCCGCGCCAAGGCATACCAACCATGCCAGCCGCACCACTGTGCCAATGGAAAACCATGCCAGCCGCACCACTGTGCCAATGGCAAACCATGCCAGCCACATTTCCACGCCAAGGCAAGCCAACAATGCCCGCCGCACCACTGTACCAATAGCATGTCATGCCAGCCACGTCTCCGCGCCAAGGCATCCCAACCATGCCAGCCGCACCACTGTGCCAATGACAGGACATGCCATCCACATCTCCGGTCCAAGGCAAGCCAACCATGCCAGCTGCACCATTGTGCGAATTACATGCCATGCCAGCCACGTCTCTGCGTCAAGGAATGCCAACCATGCCAGCCGCACCACTATGCCAATGGCACGCCATGCCATCCACGTCTCCTCGCCAAGGCATGTCAACCATGCCAGCCGCACCACTGTGCCAATGGCATTCCATGCCAGCCACGTCTGCGCGCCAAGGCATGCCAACCATGCCAGCCGCACCACTGTGTCAATGGCATGCCATGCCAGCCACGTCTCCACGCCATGGCATGCCAACCATGCCAGCCGCACCACTGTTCCAATGGGATGCCATGCCAGCCACATTTCCACGCCAAGGCATGCCAACCATGCCAGCCGCACCACTGTGCCAATCACATGCCATGCCATCCACATCTCCGCGCCAAGGAAAGCCAACCATGCCAGCTGCATCATTGTGCCAATGACATGCCATGCCAGCCACGTCCCTGCGTCAAGGCATGCCAACCATGCCATCCGCACCACTGTGCCAATGGCACGCCATGCCATCCACGTCTCCTCGCCAAGGCATGTCAACCATGCCAGCCGCACCACTGTGCCAATGGCATTCCATGCCATCCACGTCTGCGCGCCAAGGCATGCCAACCATGCCAGCCGCACCACTGTGTCAATGGCATTCCATGCCAGCCACGTCTCCACGCCATGGCATGCCAACCATGCCAGCCGCACCACTGTGCCGCTGGCATGCCATGCCAGCCACGTCTCCGCGCCAAGGCATGCCAACCATGCCATCCGCACCACTGTGCCAATGTCAACCCTTGCCAGCCACATCTCCGCGCCAAGGCATGCCAGACGCACCACTGTGCCAATGGCATGCCATGCCAGCCACACTACTGTGCCAATGGCATGCCTTGCCAGCCATGTCTTCGCTCCAAGGCATGCCAATCATGCCAGCCGCACCACTGTGCCAATGGCATGCCATGTCAGCCACGTCTACGCGCCAAGGCATGCCAACCATGCCAGCCGCACCACTGTGTCAATGGCATGCCATGCCAGCCACGTCTCCACGCCATGGCATGCCAACCATGCCAGCCGCACCATTGTTCCAATGGCATGCCAACCGCACCATTGTGCCAATGGCATGCCATGCCAGCCACGTCTCCGCGCCAAGGCATGCCAACCATGCCATCCACACCACTGTGCCAATGTCAACACTTGCCAGCCACATCTCCGCGCCAAGGCATGCCAACCATGCCAGCCGCACCACTGTGCCAATGGCAAACCATGCCAGCCACATCTCCGCGCCAAGGCATACCAACCATGCCAGCCGCACCACTGTGCCAATGGAAAACCATGCCAGCCGCACCACTGTGCCAATGACAAACCATGCCAGCCACATTTCCACGCCAAGGCATGCCAACAATGCCCGCCGCACCACTGTGCCAATAGCATGCCATGCCAGCCACGTCTCCGCGCCAAGGCATCCCAACCATGCCAGCCGCACCACTGTGCCAATGACAGGACATGCCATCCACATCTCCGGTCCAAGGCAAGCCAACCATGCCAGCTGCACCATTGTGCGAATGACATGCCATGCCAGCCACGTCTCTGCGTCAAGGCATGCCAACCATGCCAGCCGCACCACTGTGCCAATGGCACGCCATGCCAGCCACGTCCCCGCGCCAAGGCATGCAAACCATGCCATCCGCGCCACTGTGCCAATGGCATGCCATGCCATCCACGTCTTCGCGCCAAGGCATGCCAGCCGCGCCACTCTGCCAATGGCATGCCATGCCAGGCACGTCTGCTCTCCAAGGCATGCCAACCATGCCAGCCGCACAACTGTGCCAATGCATGCCATGCCATCCACGTCTTCGCGTCAAGGCATGCCAACCATGCCAGCTGTACCACTGTTCCAATGGGAAACCATGCCAGCCACGTCCCCGCGCCAAGGCATGCCAACGATGCCAACTGCACCACTGTGCCAATGACAAACCATGCCAGCCACATCTCCGCGCCAAGGCATGCCAACAATGCCCGCCGCACCACTGTGCCAATATCATGCCATGCCAACCACGTCTCCGCGCCAAGGCATGCCAACCATGCCATCCACACCACTGTTCCAATGACAGGCCATGCCATCCACATCTCCGCGCCAAGGCAAGCCAACCATGCATGCTGCACCATTGTGCCAATGACATGCCATGCCAGCCACGTCTCTGCGTCAAGGCATGCCAACCATGCCAGCCGCACCACTGTGCCAATGGAAACCCATTCAAGAAACATCTCCGCGCCAAGGCATGCCAACCATGCCAGCCGCACCACTGTGCCAATGACATGCCATCCCAGCCACGTCTTCGCGCCAAGGCATGCCAACCATGCCAGACGCACCACTGTGCCAATGTCCTGCCATGCCAGCCACGTCTTGGCGCCAAGGCATCCCAACCATGCCAGCCACATCTCCGCGCCAAGGCATGCCAACCATGCAAGTCGCACCACTTTGCCAATGGCATGCCATGCCAGCCATGTCTCCGCGCCAAGAAACGCCAACCATGCCAGCCGCACCACTGTGCCAATTCCATGCCATGCCAGCCACGTCTTCGCGTCCAGGCATGCCATCCATGCCAGCCGCACCACTGTGCCAATGGCATGCCATGCCAGCCACGTCTCCGTGCCAAGGCATGCCAACCATGCCTGCCGCACCACTGTGCCAATGATATGCCATGCCAGCCACGTCTCCGCGCCAAGGCATGCTAACCCTGTCAGCCGCACCACTGTGCCAATGGCATGCCATGCCGGCCACGTTTCCGCGCCAAGGCATGCCAACCATGCCTGCCGCACCACTATATTCCAATGACATGCCATGCCAGCCACGTCTCCGCACCAAGGCATGCCAACCATGCCAGCTGCACCACTATGCCAATGGCATGCCATGCCAGCCACATCTTCGCGCCAAGGCATGCCAACCATGCCAGCCGCACCACTATGCCAATGGCAAACCATGCCAGCCACATCTTCGCGCCAAGGCATGCCAACCATGCCAGCCGCTCCACTGTGCCAATGACACACCATTCCATCCACGTCTACGCGCCAAGGCATGCCAACCATTCCAGCCGCACCACTGTGCCAATGGCATGCCATGCAAGCAACATCTCCGCGCCAAGGCATGCCAGCCATGCCATCCGCACCACTTTGCCAATGACATGCCATCCCAGCCACGTCTTCGCGCCAAGGCATGCCAACCATGCCAGACGCACCACTGTGCCAATGTCCTGCCATGCCAGCCACATCTTGGCGCCAAGGCATCCCAACCATGCCAGCCACCTCTCCGCGCCAAGGCATGCCAACCATGCCAGTCGCACCACTGTGCCAATGGCATTCCATGCCAGCCATGTCTCCGCGCCAAGAAATGCCAACCATGCCAGCCGCACCACTGTGCCAATTCCATGCCATGCCAGCCACGTCTTCGCGTCCAGGCATGCTATCCATGCCAACCGCACCACTGTGCCAATGGCATGCCATGCCAGCCACGTCTCCGTGCCAAGGCATGCCAACCATGCCAGCCGCACCACTGTGCCAATGGCATGCCATGCCAGCCACGTCTCCGCGCCAAGGCATGCTAACCCTGCCAGCTGCACCACTGTGCCAATGCATGCCATGCCAGCCACGTATCCGCGCCAAGGCATGCCAACCATGCCTGCCGCACCACTATATGCCGATGACATGCCATGCCATCCACGTCTCCGCGCCAAGTCATGCCAACCATGCCAGCTGCACCACTATGCCAATGGCATGCCATGCCAGCCACATCTTCGCGCCAAGGCATGCCAACGATGCCCGCCGCACCACTGTGCCAATGGCATGGCGTGCCGGCCACGTCTCCGCGCCAAGGCATGCCAACCATGCCAGCCGCACCACTATACCAATGGCATGGTAAGCCCGCCACGTCTCCGCGCCAAGGCATGCCAACCATGCCAGCCGCACCACTGTGCCAATGCATGCCATGCCAGCCACGTCTCCGCGCCAAGGCATGCCAACCATGCCTGCCGCACCCACTATGCCATGACATGCCATGCCAGCGACGTCTCCGCGCCAAGGCATGCGAACCATTCCTGCCGCACCACTATGCCAATGGCAGCCATGCCAGCTACGTCTCCGCGCCAAGGCATGCCAACTATGCAGCCGCAACCACTGTGCAAATGACATGCCATGCCAGCCACGTCCCGTGCCAAGGCATGCCAACCATGCCAGCCGCACCACTGTGCCAATGGTTGACATGCAAGCCACATTTCCACGTCAAGGCATGCCACCATGCCAGCTGTACCAATAGGCCAATGGAAAACCATGCTAGCCACATCTCCGCGCCAAGGCATGCCAACCATGCCAGCCGCACCACTGTGCCAATGGCAACCCATGCAAGCAACATCTCCGCGCCAAGGCATGCCAACCATGCCAGCCGCACCACTGTGCCAATGACATGCCATCCCAGACACGTCTTCGCGCCAAGGCATGCCCACCATGCCAGACGCACCACTGTGCCAATGTCCTGCCATGCCAGCCACGTCTTGGCGCCAAGGCATCCCAACCATTCCATCCACCTTTCCGCGCCAAGGCATGCCAACCATGCCAGTCGCACCACTGTGCCAATGGCATGCCATGCCAGCCATGTCTCCGCGCCAAGAAATGCCAACCATGCCAGCCGCACCACTGTGCCAATTCCATGCCATGCCATGCCAGCCACGTCTTCGCGTCCAGGCATGCCATCCATGCCAGCTGCACCACTGTGCCAATGGCATGCCATGCCAGCCACGTATACGTGCCAAGGCATGCCAACCATGTCAGCCGCACCACTGTGCCAATGGCATGCCATGCCAGCTACGTCTCCGCGCCAAGGCATGCTAACCCTGCCAGCCGCACCACTGTGCCAATGGCATGCCATGCCAGCCACGTATCCGCGCCAAGACATGCCAACCATGCCTGCCGCACCACTATATGCCAATGACATGCCATGCCAGCAACGTCTCCGCGCCAAGGCATGCCAACCATGCCAACTGCACCACTATGCCAATGGCATGCCATGCCAGCCACATCTTCGCGCCAAGGCATGCCAACCATGCAAGCCGCACCACTATGCCAATGGCAAACCATGCCAGCCACATCTTCGCGTCAAGGCATGCCAACCATGCTAGCCGCTCCACTGTGCCAATGACACGCCATGCCATCCACGTCTCCGTGCCAAGGCATGCCAACCATGCCATCCGCACCACTGTGCCAATGGCATGCCATGCAAGCCACATCTACACGTCAAGGCATGCCAACCATGCCAGCTGTACCAATGTGACAATGGAAAACCATGCTAGCCACATCTCCGCGCCAAGGCATGCCAACCATGCTAGCAGCACCACTGTGCCAATTGAAACCCATGCAAGCAACGTCTCCGCGCCAAGGCATGCCAACCATACCAGCCGCACCACTGTGCCAATGACAGGCCATCTCAGCCACGTCTTCGCGCCAAGGCATGCCAACCATGCCAGCCGCACCACTGTGCCAATGGCATGCCATGCAAGCCACATCTACACGTCAAGGAATGCCAACCATGCCAGCTGTACCAATGTACCAATGGAAAACCATGCTATCCACATCTCCGCGCCAAGGCATGCCAACCATGCCAGCCGCACCACTGTGCCAATTGCAACCCATGCAAGAAACGTCTATGCGCCAAGGCATGCCAACCATACCAGCCGCACCACTGTGCCAATGACAGGCCATCTCAGCCACGTCTTCGCGCCAAGGCATGCCAACCATGCCAGCCGCACCACTATATGCCAATGACATGCCATGCCAGCCACGTCTCCGTGCCAAGGCATTCCAACCATGCCAGCTGCACCACAATGCCAATGGCATGCCATGCCAGCCACATCTTCGCGCCAAGGCATGCCAACGATGCCCGCCGCACCACTGTGCCAATGGCATGGCGTGCCGGCCACGTCTCCGCACCAAGGCATGCCAACCATGACAGCTGCACCACTATACCAATGGCATGGCATGCCAGCCACGTCTCCGTGCCAAGGCATGCTAACCATGCCAGCCGTACCACTGTGCCAATGGCATGCCATGCCAGCCACGTCTCCGCACCAAGGCATGCCAACCATGCCTGCCATACCACTATGGCAATGACATGCCATGCCAGCCACGTCTCTGTGGCAAGGCATGACGACCATGCCAACCACACCACTGTGCCAATTCCATGCCATGCCAGCCACGTCTTCGCGTCCAGGTATGCCATACATGCCAGCCGCACCACTGTGCCAATGGCATGCCATGCCAGCCACGTCTCCGTGCCAAGGCATGCCAACCATGCCAGCCGCACCACTGTGCCAATGGCATGCCATTCCAGCCACGTCTCCGCGCCAAGGCATGTTAACCCTGCCAGCCGCACCACTGTGCCAATGGCATGCCATGCCAGCCACGTATCCGCGCCAAGGCATGCCAACCATGCCTGTCGCACCACTATATGCCAATGACATGCCATGCCAGCCACGTATCCGTGCCAAGGCATGCCAACCATGCCTGCCGCACCACTATATGCCAATGACATGCCATGCCAGCCACGTCTCCGCGCCAAGGCATGCCAACCATGCCAGCTGCACCACTGTGCCAATGGCATGCGATGCCAGCCACATCTTCGCGCCAAGGCATGCCAACGATGCCCGCCGCACCACTGCGCCAATGGCATGGCGTGCCGTCCACGTCTCCGCGCCAAGGCATGCCAACCATGACAGCCGCACCACTATATCAATGGCATGGCATGCCAGCCACGTCTCCGCGCCAAGGCATGCCAACCATGCCAGCCACACCACTGTGCCAATGGCATGCCATGCCAGCCACGTCTCCGCGCCAAGGCATGCCAACCATGCCTGTCATACCACTATGGAAATGACATGCCATGCCAGCCACGTCTCCGCGCCAAGGCATGCGAACCATTCCTGCCGCACCACTATGCCAATGGCATGCCATGCTAGCCACGTCTCCGCGCCAAGGCATGCCAACCATGCCAGCCGCAACACTGTGCCAATGACATGCCATGCCAGCCACGTCTCCGCGCCAAGGCATGCCAACCATGCCAGCCGCACCACTGTGCAAATGTCATGCCATGCCAGCCACGTATCCGCGCCAATGCATGCCAACCATGCCTGCCGCACCACTATATGCCAATGACATGCCATGTCAGCAACGTCTCCGCGCCAAGGCATGCTAACCATGCATGCTGCACCACTATGCCAATGGCATGCCATGCCAGCCACATCTTCGCGCCAAGGCATGCCAACCATGCCAGCCGCACCACTATGCCAATGGCAAACCATGCCAGCCTCATCTTCGCGCCAAGGCATGCCAACCATGCCAGCCGCTCCACTGTGCCAATGACACGCCATGCCATCCACGTCTCCGTGCCAAGGCATGCCAACCATGCCAGCCGCACCACTGTGCCAATGGCTTGCCATGCAAGCCACATCTCCACGTCAAGGCATGCCAACTATGCCAGCTGTACCAATGTGCCAATGGAAAACCATGCTAGCCACATCTCCGCGCCAAGGCATGCCAACCATGCCAGCCGCACCACTGTGCCAATGACAACCCATGCAAGCAACATCTCCGCGCCAAGGCATGCCAACCATACCAGCCGCACCATTGTGCCAATGACAGGCCATCCCAGCCACGTCTTCGCGCCAAGGCATGCCAACCATGCCAGACACACCACTATGCCAATGTCCTGCCATGCCAGCCACGTCTTGGCGCCAAGGCATCCTAACCATGCCAGCCACCTCTCCGCGCCAAGGCATCCCAACCATGCCAGTCGCACCACTGTGCCAATGGCATTCTATGCCAGCCTTGTCTCCGCGCCAAGAAATGCCAACCATGCCAGCCGCACCACTGTGCCAATTCCATGCCATGCCAGCCACGTCTTCGCGTCCAGGCATGCCATCCATGCCAGCCGCACCATTGTGCCAATGACATACCATGCCAGCCACGTCTCCGTGCCAAGGCATGCCAACCATGTCAGCCGCACCACTGTGCCAATGGCATGCCATGCCAGCCACGTCTCCGCGCCAAGGCATGCTAACCCTACCAGCCGCACCACTGTGCCAATGGCATGCCATGCCAGCCACGTATCCGCGCCAAGGCATGCCAACCATGCCTGCCGCACCACCATATGCCAATGACATGCCATGCCAGCCACGTCTCCGCGCCAAGGCATGCCAACCATGCCAGCTGCACCACTATGCCAATGGCATGCCATGCCAGCCACATCTTCGCGCCAAGGCATGCCAACGATGTCCGCCGCACCACTGTGCCAATGGCATGGCGTGCCGGCCACGTCTCCGCGCCAAGGCATGCCAACCATGCCAGCCGCACCACTATACCAATGGCATGTCATGCCAGCCACGTCTCCGCGCCAAGGCATGCCAACCATGCCAGCCGCACCACAGTGCCAATGGCATGCCATGCCAGCCACGTCTCCGCACCAAGGCATGCCAACCATGCCTGCCATACCACTATGGCAATGACATGCCATGCCAGACACGTCTCCGCGCCAAGGCATGCGAACCATTCCTGCTGCACCACTATGCCAATGGCATGCCATGCCAGCAACGTCTCCGCGCCAAGGCATGCCAACCATGCCAGCCGCAACACTATGCCAATGACATGCCATGCCAGCCACGTCTCCGCGCCAAGGCATGCCAACCATGCCAGCCGCACCACTGTGCAAATGACATGCCATGCCAGCCACGTCTCCGTGCCAAGGCATGCCAATCATGCCAGCCGCACCACTGTGCCAATGGCATGCCATGCCAGCCACGTCTGCGAGCCAAGGCATGCTAACCATGCCTACCACACCAATTGCCAATGGCATGCCATGCCAGCCACATCTCCGCCCCCAGGCATACCAACCATGCCAGCCGCACCACTGTCCCAAAGGAAAACCATGCCAGCCACATTTACACGCCAAGGCATGCCAACCATGCCATGTGCACCACTGTGCCAATAGGATGCCATGCCAACCACGTCTCCGCGCCAAGGCATGCCAACCATGCCAGCCGAACCATTGTGCCAATGACATGCCATGCCATCCATATCTCCATGCCAAGGCAAGCCAACCATGCCAGCTGCACCATTGTGCCAATGACATGCCATGCCAGCCACGTCTCTGCGTCAAGGTATGCCAACCATGCCAGCCGCACCAATGTGCCAATGGCACGCCATGCCATCCACGTCTCCTCGCCAAGGCATGCCAACCATGCCAGCCGCACCACTGTTCCAATGGCATGCCATGCCATCCACGTCTTCGCGCCAAGGCATGTCAGCCATGCCACTCTGCCAATGGCATGCCATGCCAGGCACGTCTGCGCGCCAAGGCATGCCAACCATGCTAGCCGCACCATTGTGCCAATGGCATGCCATGCCAGCCACGTCTTCGCGTCAAGGCATGCCAATCATGCCAGCTGTACCACTGTGCCAATGGGAAACCATGCCAGTCACGTCTCTGCGCCAAGGCATGCCAACGATTCCATGTGCACCACTGTGTCAATGGCAAACCATGCCAGCCACATCTCCGCGCCAAGGCATGCCAACCATTCCAACCACACCACTATGCCAATGGCAAACCATGCCAGCCACATCTCCGCGCCAAGGCATGCCAACCATGCCAGCCGCACTACTGTGCCAATGGAAAACCATGCCAGCGACATCTCCGCGCCAAGGCATGCCAACCATGCCAGCCGCACCACTGTGCCAATGGCAGACCATGCCAGCCACGTCTCCGCGCCAAGGCATGCCAACCATGCCAGCCGCACAACTGTGCCAATGACATGCTATGCCATCCACGTCTCCGTGCCAAGGCATGACGACCATGCCAGCCGCTCCACTGTGCCAATGGCACGCTATGCCAACCACGTCTCCGCGCCAAGGCATGCCAGTTGCACCACTGTGCCAATGGCATGCCATGCCAGCTACGTATCCACGTCAAGGCATGCCAACCATGCCAGCTGTACCACTGTGCCAATGGCAAACCATGCTAGCCACATCTCCGCGCCAAGGCATGCCAACCATGCCAGCCGCACCACTGTGCCAATGGCAACCCATGCCAGCAACATCTCCGCGCCAAGGCATGCCAACCATGCCAGCCGCACCACTGTGCCAATGACATGCCATCCCAGCTACGTATTCGCGCCAAGGCATGCCAACCATGCCAGTCGCACCACTGTGCCAATGGCCTGCCATGCCAGCCACGTCTTGGCGCCAAGGCATCCCAACCATGCCAGCCACCTCTTCGCGCCAAGGCATGCCAACCATGCCAGTCGCACCACTGTGCCAATGGCATGCCATGCAAGCCACGTCTCCGCGCCAAGGAATGCCAACCCTGCCAGCCGCACCACTGTGCCAATGGCATGCCATGCCAGCCACGTATCCGCACCAAGGCATGCCAACCATGCCTGCCGCACCACTATGCCAATGACATGCCATGCCAGCCACGTCTCTGCGCCAATGCATGCCAACAATGCCAGCTGCACCACTATGCCAATGACATGCCATGCCAGCCACATCTTCGCGCCAAGGCATTCCAACGATGCCAGCTGCACCACTATGCCAATGACATGCCTTGCCAGCCACGTCTCCGCGCCAAGGCATGCCAACCATGCCAGCCACACCACTGTGCCAATGACATTCCATGCCAGCCACGTTTCCGTGCAAAGGCATGCCAATCATGCCAGCCGCACCACTGTGCCAATGACATGCCATGCCATCCACGTCTGCGCGCCAAGGCATGCCAACCATGCCAGCCGTACCACTGTGCCAATGAGATGCCATGCTAGCCACGTCTCCACGCCAAGGCATGCCAACCATGCCAGCCATACCACTGTGCCAATGGCATGCCATGCCAGCCACGTCTCCGCGCCAAGGCATGCCAACCATGCCATCCGCACCACTGTGCCAATATCAAACCATGCCAGCCACATCTCCGCACCAAGGCATGCCAACCATGTCAGCCGCACCACTGTGCTAATGGCAAACCATGCCAGACACATCTCCGCGCCAAGGCATGCCAACCATGCCTGCGGCACCACTGTGCCAATGGCAAACCATGCCAGCCACATATCCACGCCAAGGCATGCCAACCATGCCAGCCGCACCACTGTGCCAATAACATGCCATGCCGGCCACGTCTCCGCGCCAAGGCATGCCAACCATGCCAGCCGCACCACTGTGCCAATGGCATGCCATGCCAGCCACATCTCCGCGCCAAGGAAAGCCAACCATGCCTGCCGCACCATTATGCCAATGACATTCCATGCCAGCCACGTCTCCGCGCCAAGGCATGCCAACTATGCCATCCGCACCACTGTGCTAATGGCACACCATGCCAGCCACGTCTCCAGGCCAAGGCATGCCAACCATGCCAGCCGAACCACTATGCCAATGGCAAACCATGCCAGCCACATCTCCGCGCCAAGGCATGCAAACCATGCCAGCCGCACCACTGTGCCAATGGAAAACCATGCCAACGAAATCTCCGCGCCAAGGCATGCCAACCATTCCAGACTCACCACTATGCCAATGGCATGCCTTGCCAGCCTTGTCTTCGCGCCAAGGCATGCCAACCATGCCAGCCACGTCTCCACGCCAAGGCATGCCAACCATGCCAGCCTCACCACTGTGCCAATGACATGCCATGCCAGCCACATCTACGCGCCAAGGCATGCCAACCATGCCAGCCGCACCACTGTGCCAAAGACATGCCAACCATGCCAGCTGCACCACTGTGCTAGTGGAAAACCATGCCAACGACATCTCCGCAACAAGGCATGCCAACCATGCCAACCACGTCTCCACGCCAAGGCATGCCAACCAAGCCAGCCGCACCACTGTGCCAATGGCATGCCATGCCAGCTGCACCACTGTGCCAACGGCATGCCATGCCAGCCACATCTTCGGTCCAAGCCATGCCAACCATACTAGCGGCACCACCATGCCAATGACATGCCATGCCAGCCACGTCTCCGCGCCAAGGCATGACGACCATGCCAGCCGTACCACTGTGCCAGAGGCACACCATGCCAACCACGACTCCGCGCCAAGGCATGCCAATCATGCTAGCCGCACCAGTGTGCCAATGGCATGCCATGCCAGCCACGTCTTCGATCCAAGGCATGCCAGCCGCACCACTCTGCCAATGGCATGCCATGCAGGCACGTATGCGCGCTAAGGCATTCCAACCATGCCAGTCGCACCACTGTGCCAATGGAAAAGCATGCCATCCACATCTCTGCGCCAAGGCATGCCTACCATGCCAGCCGCACCACTATGCCTATGGAAAACCATGCCAGAGACATCTCCGCGCCAAGGAATGCCAACCATGCCATCCGTACCACTGTGCCAATGACATGTCATTCCTGCCACGTCTTCGCGCCAACCATGCCAGCCGCACCACTGTGCCAATGGCATGCCATGCCAGCCACATCTTTACGCCAAGGCATGCCAACCATGCCAGCCGCACCACTGTGCCAATGGCATGCCATGCCAGCCACGTCTTCGCGCCAAGGCATGCCAATCATGCCAGCCGCACCACTGTGCCAATGGCATGCCAATCATTCCAGCCGCACCACTGTGCCAATGGCATGCCATGCCAGCCACGTCTGCGCGCCAAGGCATACCAACCATGCCACCCGCACCACTGTGCCAATGGCATGCCATGCCAGCCACGTCTCCACGCCATGGCATACCAACCATGTCAGCCATGCCATGCCAGCAACGTCTCCGCGCCAAGGCATGCCAACCATGCCAGCCGCACCACTGTGCCAATGTCAACCATGCCAGCCAAATCTCCACGCCAAGGCATGCCAACCATGCCAGCCGCACCACTGTGCCAATGGCAAACCATGCCAGCCACATCTCCGCGCCAAGGCATGCCAACCATGCCAGCCGCACCACTGTGCCAATAGCATTCCATGCCAGCCACGTCTCCGCGCCAAGGCATGCCAACCATGCCTGCCGCACCACTATGTCAATGACATGCCATGCCAGCCACGTCTCCGCTCCAAGGCATGCCAACCATGCCAACTGCACCACTATGCCAATAGCATGCCATGCCAGACACATCTCCGCGCCAAGGCATGCCAACGATGCCCGCCGCACCACTGTGCCAATGGCATGGCAGGCCGGTCACGTCTCCGCGCCAAGGCATGCCAACCATGTCAGTCGCACCACTGTGCTAATGGCAAACCATGCCAGACACATATCCGCGCCAAGGCATGCCAACCATGCCTGCGGCACCACTGTGCCAATGGAAAACAATGCCAGCCACATATCCACGTCAAGGCATGCCAACCATGCCAGCCGCACCACTGTGCCAATAACATGCCATGCCAGCCACGTCTCCGCGCCAAGGCATGCCAACCATGCCAGCCACGTCTCCACGCCAAGGAATGCCAACCATGCCAGCCGCACCACTATGCCAATGGCATGCCATGACAGCCACATCTCCGCGCCAAGGCATGCCAACCATGCCAGCCGCACCGCTGTGCCAATGACATGCCATGCCAGCCACGTCTCCGCGTCAAGGCATATTAACTATGCCAGCTGTACCACTGTGCCAATGGGAAACCATGCCAGCCACATCTCCACGCCAAGGCATACAAACCATGCCATCAGCACCACTGTGCCAAAGGCAAACCATGCCAGCCACATCTCCGCGCCAAGGCATGCCAACCATGCCAGCTGCACCACTGTGCCAATGGAAAACCATGCCAACGACATCTCCGCGCCAAGGAATGCTAACCATGCCAGCCACGTCTCCACGCCAAGGCATGCCAGCCGCACCACTGTGCCAATGGCATGTCATGCCAGCCGCACCACTGTGCCAACGGCATGCCATGCCAGCCACATCTTCGGGCCTAGGCATGCCAACCATGCTAGCCGCACCACCGTGCCAATGACATGCCATGCCAGCCACGTCTCCGCGCCAAGGCATGACGACCATGCCATCCGTACCACTGTGCCAGAGGCACACCATGCCAACCAAGACTCCGCGCCAAGGCATGCCAACCATGCTAGCCGCACCACTGTGCCAATGGGATGCCATGCTAGCCACGTCTCCACGCCAAGGCATGCCAACCATGCCAGCCGCACCACTGTGCCAATGGCATGCCATGCCAGCCACGTCTCCGCGCCAAGGCATGCCAACCATGCCATCCGCACCACTGTGCCAATATCAAACCATGCCAGCCACATCTCCGCGCCAAGGCATGCCAACCATGTCAGCCGCACCACTGTGCTAATGGCAAACCATGCCAGACACATCTCCGCGCCAAGGCATGCCAACCATGCCTGAGGCACCACTGTGCCAATGGAAAACCATGCCAGCCACATATCCACGTCAAGGCATGCCAACCATGCCAGCCACACCACTGTGCCAATAACATGCCATGCCATCCACATCTCCGCGCCAAGGCATGCCAACCATGCCAGCCGCACCACTGTGCCAATGGCATGCCATGCCAGCCACATCTCCGCGCCAAGGAAAGCCAACCATGCCTGCCACACCATTATGCCAATGACATGCCATGCCAGCCACGTCTCCGCGCCAAGGCATGCCAACTATGCCAGCCGCACCACTGTGCCAATGGCACACCATGCCAGCCACGTCTCCGCGCCAAGGCATGCCAACCATGCCGGACGCACCAGTATGCCAATGGCATGCCTTGCCAGCCTTGTCTTCGCGCCAAGGCATGCCAACCATGCCAGCCACGTCTCCACGCCAAGGCATGCCAACCATGCCAGCCGCACCACTGTGCCAATGGCATGCCATGCCAGCCACACCACTGTGCCAAAGACATGCCATGCCAGCCACGTCTCCTTTACAAGGCATATTAACTATGCCAGCTGTACCACTGAGCCAATGGGAAACCATGCCAGCCACGTCTACGCGCCAAGGCCTGCCAACGATGCCAACTGCACCACTGTGACAATGGAAAACCATGCTAGCCACATCTCCACGCCAAGGCATACCAACCATGCCATCCGCACCACTGTGCCAATGGCAAACCATGCCAGCCACATCTCCGCGCCAAGGCATGCCAACCATGCCAGCTGCACCACTGTGTTAATGGAAAACCATGCCAACGACATCTCCGCGCCAAGGCATGCCAACCATGCCAACCACGTCTCCACGCCAAGGCATGCCAACCAAGCCAGCCGCACCACTGTGCCAATGGCATGTCATGCCAGCCGCACCACTGTGCCAACGGCATGCCATGCCAGCCACATCTTCGGTCCAAGGCATGCCAACCATACTAGCCGCACCACCATGCCAATGCCATGCCAGCCACGTCTCCGCGCCAAGGCATGACGACCATTGCCAGCCGTACCACTGTGCCAGAGGCACACCATGCCAACCACGACTCCGCGCCAAGGCATGCCAATCATGCTAGCCGCACCAGTGTGCCAATGGCATGCCATGCCAGCCACGTCTTCGCTCCAAGGCATGCCAGCCGCACCACTCTGCCAATGGCATGCCATGCAGGCACGTATGCGCGCTAAGGCATTCCAACCATGCCAGCCGCACCACTGTGCCAATGGCAAAGCATGCCATCCACATCTCCGCGCCAAGGCATTCCTACCATGCCAGCCGCACCACTATGCCAATGAAAAACCATGCCAAAGACATCTCCGCGCCAAGGAATGCCAACCATGCCATCCGTACCACTGTGCCAATGACATGTCATTCCTGCCACGTCTTCGCGCCAACCATGCCAGCCGCACCACTGTGCCAATGGCATGCCATGCCAGCCACATCTTTACGCCAAGGCATGCCAACCATGCCAGCCGCACCACTGTGCCAATGGCATGCCATGCCAGCCACGTCTTCGCGCTAAGGCATGCCAATCATGCCAGTCGCACCACTGTGCCAATGGCATGCCAATCATGCCAGCCGCACCACTGTGCCAATGGCATGCCATGCCAGCCACGTCTACGCGCCAAGGAATACCAACCATGCCACCCGCACCACTGTGCAAATGGCATGCCATGCCAGCCACGT
Source organism: Papaver somniferum (assembly GCF_003573695.1). Classification (NCBI taxonomy): domain Eukaryota; kingdom Viridiplantae; phylum Streptophyta; class Magnoliopsida; order Ranunculales; family Papaveraceae; genus Papaver; species Papaver somniferum. Next base: position 127,519,279 of record NC_039367.1, on the reverse strand, counting down.
CTCCACGCCATGGCATGCCAACCATGCCAGCCGCACCATTGTGCCAATGACATGCCATGCCAGCAATGTCTCCGCGCCAAGGCATGCCAACCATGCCAGCCGCACCACTGTGCCAATGTCAACCATGCCAGCCAAATCTACACGCCAAGGCATGCCAACCATGCCAGCCCCACCACTGTGCCAATGGCAAACCATGCCAGCACATTTCCGCGCCAAGGCATGCCAACCATGCCAGCCGCACCATTGTGCCAATAGCATGTCATGCCAGCCACGTCTCCGCGCCAAGGCATGCCAACGATGCCCGCCGCACCACTGTGCCAATGGCATGGCATGCCGGTCACGTCTCCGCGCCAAGGCATGCTAACCATGCCAGCCGCACCACTATGCCAATGGAATGCCATGCCAGCCACATCTCAGCGCCAAGGCATGCCAACCATGCCAGCCGCACCACTGTGCCATTGGCACACCATGCCAGCCACGTATCCGTGCCAAGGCATTCCAACCATGCCAGCCGCACCACTGTGCCAATGGCATGCCATGCCATCCACGTCTTCGCGCCAAGGCATGCCAGCCGCACTACTCTGCCAATGGCATGCCATGCCAGGAACGTTTGCGCGCCAATGGCATGCCATGCCAGGCACGTTTGCGCCAAGGCATGCCAACCATGCCTACCGCACCATTGTGCCAATGACATGCCATGCCAGCCACGTCTCCGTGCCAAGGAATGCCAACCATGCCAGCCGCACCACTGTGCCAATGGCACACCATGCCAGCCACGTCTCCGCGCCAAGGCATTCCAACCATGCCAGCCGCACCACTGTGCCAATGACATGCCATGCCAGCCACGTTTTCGCGCCAAGGAATGCCAGCCGCACCACTCTGCCAATGGCATGCCATGTCAGGCATGTTTGCGCGCCAATGACATGCTATTCCAGGCACGTTTGCGCGCCAAGGCATGCCAATCATGCCAGCCGCACCACTGTGCCAATGGCATGTCATGCCAGCCACGTCTCCGCGTCAATGCATGCCAACCATGCCAGCCGCACCATTGTGCCAATGGCATGCCATGCCAGCCACGTCTTCACGCCAAGGCATGCCAGCCGCACCACTCTGCCAATGGCATGCCATGCCAGGCACGTTTGCGCGCCAATGGCATGCTATTCCAGGCACGTTTGCGCGCGAAGGCATGCCAACTATGCCAGCCGCACCACTGTGCCAATGGCATGCCATGCCAGCCACGTCTCCGCGTCAATGCATGCCAACCATGCCAGCCGCACCACTGTGCCAATGGCATGCCATGCCAGCCACGTCTACGCGCCAATGTATGCCAACGATGCCACCTGCACCACTGTGCCAATGGGAAACCATGCCAGCCACGTCTACGCGCCAATGCATGCCAACGATGCCAGCCGCACCACTGTGCCAATGGCAAACCATGCCAGCCACATCTCCACGCCAAGGGATGCCAACCATGCCAGCCGCACCACTGTGCCAATGACAAACCATGCCAGCCACATCTCCGCGCCTAGGCATGCAAACCATGCCAGCCGCACCACTGTGCCAATGGAAAACCATGCCAACGACATCTCCGCGCCAAGGCATTCCAACCATGCCATCCGCACCACTATGCCAATGGCATGCCTTGCCAGCCTTGTCTTTGCGCCAAGGCATGCCAACCTGCCAGCCACGTCTCCACGCCAAGGCATGCCAACCATGCCAGCCACACCACTGTGCCAATGACATGCCATGACAGCCGCACCACTGTGCCAATGGCATGCCATGACAGCCACATCTCCGCGCCAAGGCATGCCAACCATGCCATCCGCACCACTGTGCCAATGACATGCCATGCCAGCCACGTCTCCGCGTCAAGGCATATTAACTATGCCAGCTGTACCACTGTGCCAATGGGAAACCATGCCAGCCACATCTCCATGCCAAGGCATACAAACCATGCCATCCGCACCACTGTGCCAATGGCAAACCATGCCAGCCACATCTCCGCGCCAAGGCATGCCAACCATGCCAGCTGCACCACTGTGCCAATGGAAAACCATGCGAACGACATCTCCATGCCAAGGCATGCCAACCATGCCAGCCGCACCACTGTGCCAATGGCATGCCATGCCAGCCACACCATTATGCCAACGGCATTCCATGCCAGCCACATCTTCGGGCCTAGGCATGCCAACCATGCTAGCCGCACCACCATGCCAATGACATGCCATGCCAGCCACGTCTCCGCGCCAAGGCATGACGACCATGCCAGCCGTACCACTGTGCCAGAGGCACACCATGCCAATCAAGACTCCGCGCCAAGGCATGCCAACCATGCTAGCCGCACCAGTGTGCCAATGGCATGCCATGCCATCCATGTCTTCGCTCCAAGGCATGCCAGCCACAACACTCTGCCAATGGCATGCCATGCCAGGCACGTATGCACGCTAAGGCATTCCAACCATGCCAGCCGCACCACTTTGTCAATGGCAAAGCATGCCATCCACATCTCCGCGCCAAGTCATGCCTACCATGCCAGCCGCACCACTATGCCAATGGAAAACCATGCCAGAGACATCTCCGCGCCAAGGCATGCCAACCATGCCAGCCATATCACTGTGCCAATGACATGTCATGCCTGCCACGTCTTCGCGCCAAGGAATGCCAGCCGCACCACTGTGCCAATGGCATGCCATGCCAGCCATCTTTACGCCAAGGCATGCCAACCATGCCAGCCGCACCACTGTGCCAATGGCATGCCATGCCAGCCACGTCTGCGCGCCAAGGCATGCCAACCATGCCAGCCGCACCACTGTGCCAATGACATGCCATGCCAGCCACGTCTCCACGCCATGGCATGCCAGCCGCACCACTGTGCCAATGGCATGCCATGCCAGCCACGTCTCCACGCCATGGCATGCGAACCATGCCAGCCCCGCACCACTGTGCCAATGACATGCCATGCAAGGCACTATGCACGCTAAGGCATTCCAACCATGCCAGCCGCACCACTGTGCCAATGGCAAAGCATGACATCCACATCTACGCGCCAAGGCATGCAAACCATGCCAGCCGCACCACTATGCCAATGGAAAACCATGCCAGAGACATCTCCGCGCCAAGGCATGCCAACCATGCCAGCCGTACCACTGTGCCAATGACATGTCATGCCTGCCACGTCTTCGCGCCAAGGAATGCCAGCCGTACCACTTTGCCAATGGCATGCCATGCCAGCCACATCTTTACGCCAAGGCATGCCAACCATTCCAGCCGCACCACTTTGCCAATGGCATGCCATGCCAGCCACGTCTTCGCGCCAAGGCATGCCAATCATGCCAGCCGCTCCACTGTGCCAATGACATGCCATGCCATCCACGTATGCGCGCCAAGGCATGCCAACCATGCCAGCCGCACCACTGTGCCAATGACATGCCATGCCAGCCATGTCTCCACGCCATGGCATGCCATCCATGCCAGCCGCACCACTGTGCCAATGGCATGCCATGCCAGCCACGTCTCCGCGCCAAGGCATGCCAACCATGCCAGCCGCACCACTGTGCCAATGTCAAACCATGCCAGCCAAATCTCCACGCCAAGGCATTCCAACCATGCCATCCGCACCACTATGCCAATGGCATGCCTTGCCAGCCTTGTCTTTGCGCCAAGGCATGCCAACCATGCCAGCCACGTCTCCACGCCAAGGCATGCCAACCATGCCAGCCACACCACTGTGCCAATGACATGCCATGACAGCCGCACCACTGTGCCAATGGCATGCCATGACAGCCACATCTCCGCGCCAAGGCATGCCAACCATGCCATCCGCACCACTGTGCCAATGACATGCCATGCCAGCCACGTCTCCGCGTCAAGGCATATTAACTATGCCAGCTGTACCACTGTGCCAATGGGAAACCATGCCAGCCACATCTCCATGCCAAGGCATACAAACCATGCCATCCGCACCACTGTGCCAATGGCAAACCATGCCAGCCACATCTCCGCGCCAAGGCATGCCAACCATGCCAGCTGCACCACTGTGCCAATGGAAAACCATGCGAACGACATCTCCATGCCAAGGCATGCCAACCATGCCAGCCGCACCACTGTGCCAATGGCATGCCATGCCAGCCACACCATTATGCCAACGGCATTCCATGCCAGCCACATTTTCGGGCCTAGGCATGCCAACCATGCTAGCCGCACCACCATGCCAATGACATGCCATGCCAGCCACGTCTCCGCGCCAAGGCATGACGACCATGCCAGCCGTACCACTGTGCCAGAGGCACACCATGCCAATCAAGACTCCGCGCCAAGGCATGCCAACCATGCTAGCCGCACCAGTGTGCCAATGGCATGCCATGCCATCCATGTCTTCGCTCCAAGGCATGCCAGCCACAACACTCTGCCAATGGCATGCCATGCCAGGCACGTATGCACGCTAAGGCATTCCAACCATGCCAGCCGCACCACTGTGTCAATGGCAAAGCATGCCATCCACATCTCCGCGCCAAGTCATGCCTACCATGCCAGCCGCACCACTATGCCAATGGAAAACCATGCCAGAGACATCTCCGCGCCAAGGCATGCCAACCATGCCAGCCATATCACTGTGCCAATGACATGTCATGCCTGCCACGTCTTCGCGCCAAGGAATGCCAGCCGCACCACTGTGCCAATGGCATGCCATGCCAGCCACATCTTTACGCCAAGGCATGCCAACCATGCCAGCCGCACCACTGTGCCAATGGCATGCCATGCCAGCCACGTCTGCGCGCCAAGGCATGCCAACCATGCCAGCCGCACCACTGTGCCAATGACATGCCATGCCAGCCACGTCTCCACGCCATGGCATGCCAGCCGCACCACTGTGCCAATGGCATGCCATGCCAGCCACGTCTCCACGCCATGGCATGCGAACCATGCCAGCCGCACCACTGTGCCAATGACATGCCATGCCAGGCACTATGCACGCTAAGGCATTCCAACCATGCCAGCCGCACCACTGTGCCAATGGCAAAGCATGACATCCACATCTACGCGCCAAGGCATGCAAACCATGCCAGCCGCACCACTATGCCAATGGAAAACCATGCCAGAGACATCTCCGCGCCAAGGCATGCCAACCATGCCAGCCGTACCACTGTGCCAATGACATGTCATGCCTGCCACGTCTTCGCGCCAAGGAATGCCAGCCGTACCACTTTGCCAATGGCATGCCATGCCAGCCACATCTTTACGCCAAGGCATGCCAACCATTCCAGCCGCACCACTTTGCCAATGGCATGCCATGCCAGCCACGTCTTCGCGCCAAGGCATGCCAATCATGCCAGCCGCTCCACTGTGCCAATGACATGCCATGCCATCCACGTATGCGCGCCAAGGCATGCCAACCATGCCAGCCGCACCACTGTGCCAATGACATGCCATGCCAGCCATGTCTCCACGCCATGGCATGCCATCCATGCCAGCCGCACCACTGTGCCAATGGCATGCCATGCCAGCCACGTCTCCGCGCCAAGGCATGCCAACCATGCCAGCCGCACCACTGTGCCAATGTCAAACCATGCCAACCAAATCTCCACGCCAAGGCATGCCAACCATGCCAGCCGCACCAATGTGCCAATGGAAAACCATGCCAGCCACATCTCCGCGCCAAGGCATGCCAACCATGCCACCCTAAAACCACTGTGTCAATGGCAAACCATGCAAGCCACATTTCCGCGCCAATGCATGCCAACCATGCCAGCCGCACCACTGTGCCAATAGATCCATGCCAGCCACTTCTTCGCGCCAAGGCATGCCAACCATGCCAGCCGCACCACTGTGCCAATGACATGCCATGCCATCCACATCTCCGCGCCAAGTCAATCCAACCATGCCAACCTCACCATCGTGCCAATGACATTCCATGGCAACCACGTCTCTGCATCAAGGCATGCCAACCATGCCAGCCACACCACTGTGCCAATGGCACGCCATGCCAGCCACGTCTCCGTGCCAAGGCATGCCAACCATGCCAGCCGCACCACTGTGCCAATGGCATGCCATGCCAGCCACGTTTCCGCGCCAAGGCATGCCAACCATGCCAGCTGCACCACTGTGCCAACGGCATGCCATGCCAGCCACATCTTCCCGCCAACGCATGCCAACCATGCTAGCCGCACCACCGTGCCAATGACATGCCATGCCAGCCACGTCTCCGCGCCAAGGCATGACGACCATGCCAGCCGTACCACTAATCCAGAGGCACACCATGCCAACCACGACTCCGCGTCAAGGCATGCCAACCATGCTAGCCGCACCACTGTGCCAATGGCATGCCATGCCAGGCACGTATGCGCGCTAAGGCATTCCAACCATGCCAGCCGCACCACTGTGCCAATGGAAAAGCATGCCATCCACATCTCCGCGCCAAGGCATGCCTACCATGCCAGCCGCACCACTATGCCAATTGAAAACCATGCCAGAGACATCTCCGCGCAAAGGAATGCCAGCCGCACCACTGTGCCAATGACATGTCATGCCAGCCACGTCTTCACGCCAAGGAATGCCAACCATGCCAGCCGCACCACTGTGCCAATGGCATGCCATGCCAGCCACATCTTTACGCCAAGGCATGCCAACCATGCCAGCCACAACACTGTGCCAATGGCATGCCATGCCAGCCACGTCTTCGCGCCAAGGCATGCCAACCATGCCAGCCGCAACACTGTGCCAATAACATGCCATGCCAGCCACGTCTTCGCGCCAAGGCATGCCAATCATGCCAGCCGGACCACTGTGCCAATGGCATGCCATGCCAGCCACGTCTGCGCGCCAAGGCATTTCAACCATGCCAGCCGCACCATTGTGCCAATGGCATGCCATGCCAGCCACGTCTCCACGCCATGGCATGCCAACCATGCCAGCCGCACCACTGTTGCCAATTGCATGCCATGCCAGCCACGTCTCCGTGCCAAGGCATGCTAACCATGCCAGCCGCACCACTGTGCCAATGTCAAACCATGCCATCCAAATCTCCACGCCAAGGCATGCCAACCATGCCAGCCGCACCACTGTGCCAATGGCAAACCATGCCAGCCACATCTCCGCGCCAAGGCATTCCAACCATACCATCCCCACCACTGTGCCAATGGAAAACCATGCCAGCCACATTACCGCGCCAAGGCATGCCAACCATGCCAGCCGCACCATTGTGCCAATAGCATGCCATGCCAGCCACGTCTCCGCTCCAAGGCATGCCAACCATGCCAGCCGCACCACTGTGCCAAGGACATGCCATGCCATCCACATCTCCGCGCCAAGGAAAGCCAACCATGCCAGACGTACCATTGTGCCAATGATATGCCATGCCAGCCACGTCTCTGCGTCAAGGCATGTCAACCATGCCAGCCGCACCACTGTGCCAATAGCACGCCATGCCAGCCACGTCTCTGTGCCAAGGCATGCCAACCATGCCAGCCACGTCTCCGCGCCAAGGCATGCCAACCATGCCAGCCGCACGACTGTGCCAATGGCATGCCATGCCAGCCACATCTCCGAGCCAAGGCAGGCCAACCATGCCAGCCGCACCACTGTGCCAATGGATTTCCATGCCAGCCACGACTCCGCATCAAGGCATGCCAACCATGCCAGCTGTACCACTGTGCCAATGGGAAACCATGCCAGCCACGTCTACGCGCCAATGCATGCAAACGATGCCAACTACACCACTGTGCCAATGGCAAACCATGCCAGCCACATCTCCACGCCAAGGCATGCCAACCATGCCATCTGCACCACTATGCCAATGGCAAACCATGCCAGCCACATCTCCGCGCCAAGGCATGCAAACCGTGCCATCCGCACCACTGTGCCAATGGCAAACCATGCCAACGATATCTCCGCGCCAAGGCATGCCAACCATGCCAGCCGCACCACTATGACAATGGCATGCCATGCCAGCCTTGTCTTCGCGCCAAGGCATGCCAACCATGCTAGCCACGTCTCCACGCCAAGGCATGCCAACCATGCCAGCCGCGCCACTGTGCCAATGGCATGCCATGCCATCCACATCTCCGTGCCAAGGAATGCCAACCATGCCAGCCGCACCACTGTGCCAATGACATGCCATGCCATCCAAGTCTCCGCGCTAAGGCATGACGACCATGCCAGCCGCACCACTGTGCCAATGGCATTCCATGCCAGCCACGTCCTCGCTCCAAGGCATGCCAGCCGCACCACTCTGCCAATGGCATGCTATGCCAGGCACGTCTGCGCGCTAAGGCATTCCAACTATGCCAGCCGCACAACTGTTCCAATGGCAAACCTTGCCAGCCACATCTCTGCGCCAAGGCATGCCTACCATGCCAGCCGCAGCACTGTGCCAATGGAAAACCATGCCAGAGACATCTCCGCGCCAAGGCATGCCAACCATGCCAGCCGCAACACTGTGCCAATGACATGTCATGCCAGCTACGTCTTCGCGCCAAGGCATGCCAACCATGCCAGCCGCACCACTGTGCCAATGGCAGGCCATGCCAGCCACGTCTTCGCGCAAAGGCATGCCAACCATGCCAGCCGCACCACTGTGCCAATGGCATGCCATGCCAGCCACGTCTTCGCGCCAAGGCATGCCAATCATGCCAGCCGCACCACTGTGCCAATGGCATGCCATGCCAGCCACGTCTGGGCGCCAAGGCATGCCAACCATGCCAGCCGCACCACTGTGCCAATGGCATGCCATCCACGTCTCCACGCCATGGCATGCCAACCATGCCAGCCGCGCCACTGTGCCAATGGCATGCCATGCCAGGCACATCTTTATGCCAAGGGATGCCAACCATGCAAGCCGCAACACTGTGCCAATGACATGCCATGCCAGCCACGTCTTCGCGCCAAGGCATGCCAACCATGCCAGCCGCACCACTGTGCCAATGGCATGCCATGCCAGCCACGTCTCCACGTCATGGCATGCCAACCATGCCAGCCGCACCACTGTGCCAATTGCATGCCATGCCAGCCACGTCTCCGCGCCAAGGCATGCCAACCATGCCAGCCGCACCACTGTGCCAATGTAAACCATGCCAGCTAAATCTCCACGCCAAGGCATGCCAACCATGCCAGCCGCACCACTGTGCCAATGGAAAACCATGTCAGCCACATCTCCGCGCCAAGGCATGCCAACCATGCCAGCCCCACCATTGTGCCAATGGAAAACCATGCCAGCCACATTTCCGCGCCAAGGCATGCCAACCATGCCAGCCGCACCACTGTGCCAATGGCATGCCATGCCAGCCACGTCTCCGCGCCAAGGCATGCCAACCATGCCAGCCGCACCACTGTGCCAATGGATTTCCATGCCAGCCACGTCTCCGCGTCAAGGCATGCCAACCATGCCAGCTGTACCACTGTGCCAATGGGAAACCATGTCAGCCACGTCTACGCGCCAATGCATGCCAACGATGCCAACTACACCACTGTGCCAATGGAAAACCATGCCAGCCACATCTTTACGCCAAGGCATGCCAACCATGCCATCTGCACCACTTTGCCAATGACAAACCATGCCAGCCACATCTCCGCGCGAAGGCATGCAAACCATGCCATCCGTACCAATGTGCCAATGGAAAACCATGCCAACGACATCTCCGCGCCAAGGCATTCCAACCATGCCAGCCGCACCACTGTGCCAATGACATGTCATGCCTGCCACGTCTTCGCGCCAAGGAATGCCAGCCGTACCACTGTGCCAATGGCATGCCATGCCAGCCACATTTTACGCCAAGGCATGCCAACCATTCCAGCCGCACCACTTTGCCAATGGCATGCCATGCCAGCCACGTCTTCGCGCCAAGGCATGCCAATCATGCCAGCCGCTCCACTGTGCCAATGGCATGCCATGCCATCCACGTCTGCGCGCCAAGGCATGCCAACCATGCCAGCCGCACCACTGTGCCAATGACATGCCATGCCATCCATGTCTCCACGCCATGGCATGCCATCCATGCCAGCCGCACCACTGTGCCAATGGCATGCCATGCCAGCCACGTCTCCGCGCCAAGGCATGCCAACCATGCCAGCCGCACCACTGTGCCAATGTCAAACCATGCCAGCCAAATCTCCACGCCAAGGCATGCCAACCATGCCAGCCGCACCAATGTGCCAATGGAAAACCATGCCAGCCACATCTCCGCCAAGGCATGCCAACCATGCCACCCTAAAACCACTGTGTCAATGGCAAACCATGCAAGCCACATTTCCGCGCCTGCATGCCAACCATGCCAGCCGCACCACTGTGCCAATAGCATGCCATGCCAGCCACTTCTTCGCGCCAAGGCATGCCAACCATGCCAGCCGCACCACTGTGCCAATGACATGCCATGCCATCCACATCTCCGCGCCAAGTCAATCCAACCATGCCAACCTCACCATCGTGCCAATGACATTCCATGGCAACCACGTCTCTGCATCAAGGCATGCCAACCATGCCAGCCACACCACTGTGCCAATGGCACGCCATGCCAGCCACGTCTCCGTGCCAAGGCATGCCAACCATGCCAGCCGCACCACTGTGCCAATGGCATGCCATGCCAGCCACGTTTCCGCGCCAAGGCATGCCAACCATGCCAGCTGCACCACTGTGCCAACGGCATGCCATGCCAGCCACATCTTCCCGCCAACGCATGCAAACCATGCCATCCGTACCAATGTGCCAATGGAAAACCATGCCAACGACATCTCCGCGCCAAGGCATTCCAACCATGCCAGCCGCACCACTGTGCCAATGACATGTCATGCCTGCCACGTCTTCGCGCCAAGGAATGCCAGCCGTACCACTGTGCCAATGGCATGCCATGCCAGCCACGTCTTCGCGCCAAGGCATGCCAACCATGCCAGCCGCAACACTGTGCCAATAACATGCCATGCCAGCCACGTCTTCGCGCCAAGGCATGCCAATCATGCCAGCCGGACCACTGTGCCAATGGCATGCCATGCCAGCCACGTCTGCGCGCCAAGGAATTTCAACCATGCCAGCCGCACCATTGTGCCAATGACATGCCATGCCAGCCACGTCTCCACGCCATGGCATGCCAACCATGCCAGCCGCACCACTGTTCCAATTGCATGCCATGCCAGCCACGTCTCCGTGCCAAGGCATGCTAACCATGCCAGCCGCACCACTGTGCGAATGTCAAACCATGCCATCCAAATCTCCACGCCAAGGCATGCCAACCATGCCAGCCGCACCACTGTGCCAATGGCAAACCATGCCAGCCACATCTCCGCGCCAAGGCATTCCAACCATACCATCCCCACCACTGTGCCAATGGAAAACCATGCCAGCCACATTACCGCGCCAAGGCATGCCAACCATGCCAGCCGCACCATTGTGCCAATAGCATGCCATGCCAGCCACGTCTCCGCTCCAAGGCATGCCAACCATGCCAGCCGCACCACTGTGCCAAGGACATGCCATGCCATCCACATCTCCGCGCCAAGGAAAGCCAACCATGCCAGACGTACCATTGTGCCAATGATATGCCATGCCATCACGTCTCTGCGTCAAGGCATGTCAACCATGCCAGCCGCACCACTGTGCCAATAGCACGCCATGCCAGCCACGTCTCTGTGCCAAGGCATGCCAACCATGCCAGCCAGTCTCCGCGCCAAGGCATGCCAACCATGCCAGCCGCACGACGTGCCAATGGCATGCCATGCCAGCCACATCTCCGAGCCAAGGCAGGCCAACCATGCCAGCCGCACCACTGTGCCAATGGATTTCCATGCCAGCCACGACTCCGCATCAAGGCATGCCAACCATGCCAGCTGTACCACTGTGCCAATGGGAAACCATGCCAGCCACGTCTACGCGCCAATGCATGCAAACGATGCCAACTACACCACTGTGCCAATGGCAAACCATGCCAGCCACATCTCCACGCCAAGGCATGCCAACCATGCCATCTGCACCACTATGCCAATGGCAAACCATGCCAGCCACATCTCCGCGCCAAGGCATGCAAACCGTGGCATCCGCACCACTGTGCCAAAGGCAAACCATGCCAACGATATCTCCGCGCCAAGGCATGCCAACCATGCCAGCCGCACCACTATGACAAGGCATGCCTGCAGCCTTGTCTTCGCGCCAAGGCATGCCAACCATGCTAGCCACGTCTCCACGCCAAGGCTGCCAACCATGCCAGCCGCGCCACTGTGCCAATGGCATGCCATGCCATCCACATCTCCGTGCCAAGGAATGCCAACCATGCCAGCCGCACCACTGTGCCACATGCCATGCCATCCAAGTCTCCGCGCTAAGGCATGACGACCATGCCAGCCGCACCACTGTGCCAATGGCATTCCATGCCAGCCACGTCTTCGCTCCAAGGCATGCCAGCCGCACCACTTGCCAATGGCATGCTATGCCAGGCACGTCTGCGCGCTAAGGCATTCCAACAATGCCAGCCGCACAACTGTTCCAATGGCAAACCTTGCCAGCCACATCTCTGCGCCAAGGCATGCCACCATGCCAGCCGCAGCACTGCCAATGGAAAAACCATGCCAGAGACATCTCCGCGCCAAGGCATGCCAACCATGCCAGCCGAACCACTGTGCCAATGACATGTCATGCCAGCTACGTCTTCGCGCCAAGGCATGCCAACCATGCCAGCCGCACCACTGTGCCAATGGCAGGCCATGCCAGCCACGTCTTCGCGCAAAGGCATGCCAACCATGCCAGCCGCACCACTGTGCCAATGGCATGCCATGCCAGCCACGTCTTCGCGCCAAGGCATGCCAATCATGCCAGCCGCACCACTGTGCCAATGGCATGCCATGCCAGCCACGTCTGGGCGCCAAGGCATGCCAACCATGCCAGCCGCACCACTGTGCCAATGGCATGCCATCCACGTCTCCACGCCATGGCATGCCAACCATGCCAGCCGCGCCACTGTGCCAATGGCATGCCATGCCAGGCACATCTTATGCCAAGGGATGCCAACCATGCAAGCCGCAACACTGTGCCAATGGCATGCCATGCCCCACGTCTTCGCGCCAAGGCATGCCAACCATGCCAGCCGCCCACTGTGCCAATGGCATGCCGCAGCCACGTCTCCACGTCATGGCATGCCAACCATGCCAGCCGCACCACTGTGCCAATTGCATGCCATGCCAGCCACGTCTCCGCGCCAAGGCATGCCAAACCATGCCAGCCGCACCACTGTGCCAATGTAACCATGCCAGCTAAATCTCCACGCCAAGGCATGCCAACCATGCCAGCCGCACCACTGTGCCAATGGAAAAACCATGTCAGCCACATCTCCGCCAAGGCATGCCAAACCATGCCAGCCCCCACCATTGTGCTTATGGAAACCATGCCAGCCACATTTCGCGCCAAGGCATGCCAAACCATGCCAGCCGCACCACTGTGCCAATGCATGCCATGCAGCCACGTCTCCGCGCCAAGGCATGCCAACCATGCCAGTCGCACACTGTGCCAATGGATTTCCATGCCAGCCACGTCTCCGCGTCAAGGCATGCCAACCATGCCAGCTGTACCACTGTGCCAATGGGAAACCATGTCAGCCACGTCTACGCGCCAATGCATGCCAACGATGCCAACTACACCACTGTGCCAATGGCAAACCATGCCAGCCACATCTCCACGCCAGGCATGCCAACCATGCCATCTGCACCACTTTGCCAATGACAAACCATGCCAGCCACATCTCCGCGCCAAGGCATGCAAACCATGCCATCCGTACCACTGTGCCATGAAAACCATGCCAACGACATCTCCGCGCCAAGGCATTCCAACCATGCCAGCCGCACCACTGTGCCAATGACATGTCATGCCTGCCACGTCTTCGCGCCAAGGAATGCGCCGTACCATGTGCCAATGCAGCCATGCCAGCCACATCATTACGCCAAGGCATGCCAACCATTCCAGCCGCACCACTTGCCAATGGCATGCCATGCCAGCCACGTCTTCGCGCCAAGGCATGCCCAACCAGCCAGCCGCTCCACTGTGCCAATGGCATGCCATGCCATCCACGTCTGCGCGCCAAGGCTGCCAACCATGCCAGCCGCACCATGTGCCAATAAATGCCATGCCAGTTATGTCTCCACGCCATGGCATGCCATCCATGCAGCCGCACCACTGTGCCAATGGCATGCCATGCCAGCCACTCCGCGCCAAGGCATGCCAACCATGCCAGCCGCACCACTGTGCCAATGTCAAACCATGCCAGCCAAATCTCCACGCCAAGGCATGCCAACCATGCCAGCCGCACCAATGTGCAATGGAAAACCATGCCAGCCATATCTCCGCGCCAAGGCATGCCAACCATGCCACCCTAAAACCACTGTGTCAATGGCCAAACCATGCAAGCACATTTCCGCGCCAATGATGCAACCATGCCAGCCGCACCACTGTGCCAATAGCATGCCATGCCAGCCACTTCTTCGCGCCAAGGCATGCCAACCTGCCAGCGCACCACTGTGCCAATGACATGCCATGCCATCCACATCTCCGCGCCAAGTCAATCCAACCTGCCAACCTCACCTCGTGCCAATGACATTCCATGGCAACCACGTCTCTGCATCAAGGCATGCCAACCATGCCAGCCACACCACTGTGCCAATGGCACGCAATGCCAGCCACTCCCGTGCCAAGGCATGCCAACCATGCCAGCCGCACCACTGTGCAATGGCATGCCATGCCAGCCACGTTTCCCGCGCCAAGGCATGCCAACCATGCCAGCTGCACCACTGTGCCAACGGCATGCCATGCCAGCCACATCTTCCGCCAACGCATGCCAACCATACTAGCCGCACCACGTGCCAATGACATGCCATGCCAGCCACGTCTCCGCGCCAAGGCATGACGACCATGCCAGCCGTACCACTAATCACAAAACAAGGCACACCATGCCAACCACGACTCCGCGTCCAAGGCATGCCAACCATGCTAGCCGCACCACTGTGCCAACTGGCATGCCATGCCAGGCACGTAGCGCGCTAAGGCATTCCGACCATGCCAGCCGCACCACTGTGCCAATGGAAAAAAGCATGCCATCCACCTCCCGGCCAAGGCATGCCTACCATGCCCGCCGCACCACTATGCCAATGAAAACCATGCCGAGACATCTCGACGCAAAGGAATGCCAGCCGCACCACTGTGCCATGACATGTCGCCAGCCAGTCTCACGCCAAGGAATGCCAAACCATGCCGCCGCACCACTGTGCCAATGGCATGCCATGCCAGCCAACATCTTTACGCCAAGGCATGCCACCCATGCCCAGCCACAACACTTGCCAATGGCATGCATGCCAGCCACGTCTTCGCGCCAAGGCATGCCAACCATGCCAGCCACAACACTGTGCCAATAACATGCCATGCCAGCCACGTCTTCGCGCCAAGGCATGCCAATCATGCCAGCCGGACCACTGTGCCAATGGCATGCCATGCCAGCCACGTCTGCGCGCCAAGGATTTCAACCATGCCAGCCGCACCATTTTGCCAATGGCATGCCATGCCATCCACGTCTCCACGCCATGGCATGCCAACCATGCCAGCCGCACCACTGTTCCAATTGCATGCCATGCCAGCCACGTCTCCGTGCCAAGGCATGCTAACCATGCCAGCCGCACCACTGTGCCAATGTCAAACCATGCCATCCAAATTCCCGCCAAGGCATGCCAACCATGCCAGCCGCACCACTGTGCCAATGGCAAACCATGCCAGCCACATCTCCGCGCCAAGGCATTCCAACCATACCATCCCCACCACTGTGCCAATGGAAAACCATGCCAGCCACATTACCTCCGCGCCAAGGCATGCCAACCATGCCAGCCGCACCATTGTGCCAATAGCATGCCATGCCAGCCACGTCTCCGCTCCAAGGCATGCCAACCATGCCAGCCGCACCACTGTGCCAAGGACATGCCATGCCATCCACATCTCCGCGCCAAGGAAAGCCAACCATGCCAGACGTACCATTGTGCCAATGATATGCCATGCCAGCCACGTCTCTGCGTCAAGGCATGTCAACCATGCCAGCCGCACCACTGTGCCAATAGCACGCCATGCCAGCCACGTCTCTGTGCCAAGGCATGCCAACCATGCCAGCCACGTCTCCGCGCCAAGGCATGCCAACCATGCCAGCCGCACGACTGTGCCAATGGCATGCCATGCCAGCCACATCTCCGAGCCAAGGCAGGCCAACCATGCCAGCCGCACCACTGTGCCAATGGATTTCCATGCCAGCCACGACTCCGCATCAAGGCATGCCAACCATGCCAGCTGTACCACTGTGCCAATGGGAAACCATGCCAGCCACGTCTACACGCCAATGCATGCAAACGATGCCAACTACACCACTGTGCCAATGGCAAACCATGCCAGCCACATCTCCACGCCAAGGCATGCCAACCATGCCATCTGCACCACTATGCCAATGGCAAACCATGCCAGCCACATCTCCGCGCCAAGGCATGCAAACCGTGCCATCCGCACCACTGTGCCAATGGCAAACCATGCCAACGATATCTCCGCGCCAAGGCATGCCAACCATGCCAGCCGCACCACTATGACAATGGCATGCCATGCCAGCCTTGTCTTCGCGCCAAGGCATGCCAACCATGCTAGCCACGTCTCCACGCCAAGGCATGCCAACCATGCCAGCCGCGCCACTGTGCCAATGGCATGCCATGCCATCCACATCTCCGTGCCAAGAAATGCCAACCATGCCAGCCGCACCACTGTGCCAATGACATGCCATGCCATCCAAGTCTCCGCGCTAAGGCATGACGACCATGCCAGCCGCACCACTATGCCAATGGCATTCCATGCCAGCCACGTCTTCGCTCCAAGGCATGCCAGCCGCACCACTCTGCCAATGGCATGCTATGCCAGGCACGTCTGCGCGCTAAGGCATTCCAACAATGCCAGCCGCACAACTGTTCCAATGGCAAACCTTGCCAGCCACATCTCTGCGCCAAGGCATGCCTACCATGCCAGCCGCAGCACTGTGCCAATGGAAAACCATGCCAGAGACATCTCCGCGCCAAGGCATGCCAACCATGCCAGCCGAACCACTGTGCCAATGACATGTCATGCCAGCTACGTCTTCGCGCCAAGGCATGCCAACCATGCCAGCCGCACCACTGTGCCAATGGCAGGCCATGCCAGCCACGTCTTCGCGCAAAGGCATGCCAACCATGCCAGCCGCACCACTGTGCCAATGGCATGCCATGCCAGCCACGTCTTCGCGCCAAGGCATGCCAATCATGCCAGCCGCACCACTGTGCCAATGGCATGCCATGCCAGCCACGTCTGGGCGCCAAGGCATGCCAACCATGCCAGCCGCACCACTGTGCCAATGGCATGCCATCCACGTCTCCACGCCATGGCATGCCAACCATGCCAGCCGCGCCACTGTGCCAATGGCATGCCATGCCAGGCACATCTTTATGCCAAGGGATGCCAACCATGCAAGCCGCAACACTGTGCCAATGGCATGCCATGCCAGCCACGTCTTCGCGCCAAGGCATGCCAACCATGCCAGCCGCACCACTGTGCCAATGGCATGCCATGCCAGCCACGTCTCCACGTCATGGCATGCCAACCATGCCAGCCGCACCACTGTGCCAATTGCATGCCATGCCAGCCACGTCTCCGCGCCAAGGCATGCCAACCATGCCAGCCGCACCACTGTGCCAATGTAAACCATGCCAGCTAAATCTCCACGCCAAGGCATGCCAACCATGCCAGCCGCACCACTGTGCCAATGGAAAACCATGTCAGCCACATCTCCGCGCCAAGGCATGCCAACCATGCCAGCCCCACCATTGTGCCAATGGAAAACCATGCCAGCCACATTTCCGCGCCAAGGCATGCCAACCATGCCAGCCGCACCACTGTGCCAATGGCATGCCATGCCAGCCACGTCTCCGCGCCAAGGCATGCCAACCATGCCAGCCGGACCACTGTGCCAATGGATTTCCATGCCAGCCACGTCTCCGCGTCAAGGCATGCCAACCATGCCAGCTGTACCACTGTGCCAATGGGAAACCATGTCAGCCACGTCTACGCGCCAATGCATGCCAACGATGCCAACTACACCACTGTGCCAATGGCAAACCATGCCAGCCACATCTCCACGCCAAGGCATGCCAACCATGCCATCTGCACCACTTTGCCAATGACAAACCATGCCAGCCACATCTCCGCGCCAAGGCATGCCAACCATGCCATCCGTACCACTGTGCCAATGGAAAACCATGCCAACGACATCTCCGCGCCAAGGCATTCCAACCATGCCAGCCGCACCACTGTGCCAATGACATGTCATGCCTGCCACGTCTTCGCGCCAAGGAATGCCAGCCGTACCACTGTGCCAATGGCATGCCATGCCAGCCACATCTTTACGCCAAGGCATGCCAACCATTCCAGCCGCACCACTTTGCCAATGGCATGCCATGCCAGCCACGTCTTCGCGCCAAGGCATGCCAATCATGCCAGCCGCTCCACTGTGCCAATGGCATGCCATGCCATCCACGTCTGCGCGCCAAGGCATGCCAACCATGCCAGCCGCACCACTGTGCCAATGACATGCCATGCCAGCCATGTCTCCACGCCATGGCATGCCATCCATGCCAGCCGCACCACTGTGCCAATGGCATGCCATGCCAGCCACGTCTCCGCGCCAAGGCATGCCAACCATGCCAGCCGCACTGTGCCAATGTCAACCATGCCAGCCAAATCTCCACGCCAAGGCATGCCAACCATGCCAGCCGCACCAATGTGCCAATGGAAAACCATGCCAGCACATCTCCGCGCCAAGGCATGCCAACCATGCCACCCTAAACCACTGTGTCAATGGCAAACCATGCAAGCACATTTCCGCGCCAATGCATGCCAACCATGCCAGCCGCACCACTGTGCTAATAGCATGCCATGCCAGCCACTTCTTCGCGCCAAGGCATGCCAACCATGCCAGCCGCACCACTGTGCCAATGACATGCCATGCCATCCACATCTCCGCGCCAAGTCAATCCAACCATGCCAACCTCACCATCGTGCCAATGACATTCCATGGCAACCACGTCTCTGCATCAAGGCATGCCAACCATGCCAGCCACACCACTGTGCCAATGGCACGCCATGCCAGCCACGTCTCCGTGCCAAGGCATGCCAACCATGCCAGCCGCACCACTGTGCCAATGGCATGCCATGCCAGCCACGTTTCCGCGCCAAGGCATGCCAACCATGCCAGCTGCACCACTGTGCCAACGGCATGCCATGCCAGCCACATCTTCCCGCCAACGCATGCCAACCATGCTAGCCGCACCACCGTGCCAATGACATGCCATGCCAGCCACGTCTCCGCGCCAAGGCATGACGACCATGCCAGCCGTACCACTAATCCAGAGGCACACCATGCCAACCACGACTCCGCGTCATGGCATGCCAACCATGCTAGCCGCACCACTGTGCCAATGGCATGCCATGCCAGGCACGTATGCGCGCTAAGGCATTCCGACCATGCCAGCCGCACCACTGTGCCAATGGAAAAGCATGCCATCCACATCTCCGCGCCAAGGCATGCCTACCATGCCAGCCACACCACTATGCCAATTGAAAACCATGCCAGAGACATCTCCGCGCAAAGGAATGCCAGCCGCACCACTGTGCCAATGACATGTCATGCCAGCCACGTCTTCACGCCAAGGAATGCCAACCATGCCAGCCGCACCACTGTGCCAATGGCATGCCATGCCAGCCACATCTTTACGCCAAGGCATGCCAACCATGCCAGCCACAACACTGTGCCAATGGCATGCCATGCCAGCCACGTCTTCGCGCCAAGGCATGCCAACCATGCCAGCCGCAACACTGTGCCAATAACATGCCATGCCAGCCACGTCTTCGCGCCAAGGCATGCCAATCATGCCAGCCGGACCACTGTGCCAATGGCATGCCATGCCAGCCACGTCTGCGCGCCAAGGCATTTCAACCATGCCAGCCGCACCATTGTGCCAATGGCATGCCATGCCAGCCACGTCTCCACGCCATGGCATGCCAACCATGCCAGCCGCACCACTGTTCCAATTACATGCCATGCCAGCCACGTCTCCGTGCCAAGGCATGCTAACCATGCCAGCCGCACCACTGTGCCAATGTCAAACCATGCCATCCAAATCTCCACGCCAAGGCATGCCAACCATGCCAGCCGCACCACTGTGCCAATGGCAAACCATGCCAGCCACATCTCCGCGCCAAGGCATTCCAACCATACCATCCCCACCACTGTGCCAATGGAAAACCATGCCAGCCACATTACCGCGCCAAGGCATGCCAACCATGCCAGCCGCACCATTGTGCCAATAGCATGCCATGCCAGCCACGTCTCCGCTCCAAGGCATGCCAACCATGCCAGCCGCACCACTGTGCCAAGGACATGCCATGCCATCCACATCTCCGCGCCAAGGAAAGCCAACCATGCCAGACGTACCATTGTGCCAATGATATGCCATGCCAGCCACGTCTCTGCGTCAAGGCATGTCAACCATGCCAGCCGCACCACTGTGCCAATAGCACGCCATGCCAGCCACGTCTCTGTGCCAAGGCATGCCAACCATGCCAGCTACGTCTCCGCGCCAAGGCATGCCAACCATGCCAGCCGCACGACTGTGCCAATGGCATGCCATTCCAGCCACATCTCCGAGCCAAGGCAGGCCAACCATGCCAGCCGCACCACTGTGCCAATGGATTTCCATGCCAGCCACGACTCCGCATCAAGGCATGCCAACCATGCCAGCTGTACCACTGTGCCAATGGGAAACCATGCCAGCCACGTCTACGCGCCAATGCATGCAAACGATGCCAACTACACCACTGTGCCAATGGAAAACCATGCCAGCCACATCTCCACGCCAAGGCATGCCAACCATGCCATCTGCACCACTATGCCAATGGCAAACCATGCCAGCCACATCTCCGCGCCAAGGCATGCAAACCGTGCCATCCGCACCACTGTGCCAATGGCAAACCATGCCAACGATATCTCCGCGCCAAGGCATGCCAACCATGCCAGCCGCACCACTATGACAATGGCATGCCATGCCAGCCTTGTCTTCGCGCCAAGGCATGCCAACCATGCTAGCCACGTCTCCACGCCAAGGCATGCCAACCATGCCAGCCGCGCCACTGTGCCAATGGCATGCCATGCCATCCACATCTCCGTGCCAAGGAATGCCAACCATGCCAGCCGCACCACTGTGCCAATGACATGCCATGCCATCCAAGTCTCCGCGCTAAGGCATGACGACCATGCCAGCCGCACCACTGTGCCAATGGCATTCCATGCCAGCCACGTCTTCGCTCCAAGGCATGCCAGCCGCACCACTCTGCCAATGGCATGCTATGCCAGGCACGTCTGCGCGCTAAGGCATTCCAACAATGCCAGCCGCATAACTGTTCCAATAGCAAACCTTGCCAGCCACATCTCTGCGCCAAGGCATGCCTACCATGCTAGCCGCAGCACTGTGCCAATGGAAAACCATGCCTGAGACATCTCCGCGCCAAGGCATGCCAACCATGCCAGCCGCACCACTGTGCCAATGACATGTCATGCCAGCTACGTCTTCGCGCCAAGGCATGCCAACCATGCCAGCCGCACCACTGTGCCAATGGCAGGCCATGCCAGCCACGTCTTCGCGCAAAGGCATGCCAACCATGCCAGCCGCACCACTGTGCCAATGGCATGCCATGCCATCCACGTCTTCGCGCCAAGGCATGCCAATCATGCCAGCCGCACCACTGTGCCAATGGCATGCCATGCCAGCCACGTCTGGGCGCCAAGGCATGCCAACCATGCCAGCCGCACCACTGTGCCAATGGCATGCCATCCACGTCTCCACGCCATGGCATGCCAGCCGCGCCACTGTGCCAATGGCATGCCATGCCAGGCACATCTTTATGCCAAGGGATGCCAACCATGCAAGCCGCAACACTGTGCCAATGGCATGCCATGCCAGCCACGTCTTCGCGCCAAGGCATGCCAACCATGCCATCCGCACCACTGTGCCAATGGCATGCCATGCCAGCCACGTCTCCACGTCATGGCATGCCAACCATGCCAGCCGCACCACTGTGCCAATTGCATGCCATGCCATGCCAACCATGCCAGCCGCACCACTGTGCCAATGTAAACCATGCCAGCTAAATCTCCACGCCAAGGCATGCCAACCATGCCAGCCGCACCACTGTGCCAATGGAAAACCATGTCAGCCACATCTCCACGCCAAGGCATGCCAACCATGCCAGCCCCACCATTGTGCCAATGGAAAACCATGCCAGCCACATTTCCGCGCCAAGGCATGCCAACCATGCCAGCCGCACCACTGTGCCAATGGCATGCCATGCCAGCCACGTCTCCGCGCCAAGGCATGCCAACCATGCCAGCCGCACCACTGTGCCAATGGATTTCCATGCCAGCCACGTCTCCGCGTCAAGGCATGCCAACCATGCCAGCTGTACCACTGTGCCAATGGGAAACCATGTCAGCCACGTCTACGCGCCAATGCATGCCAACGATGCCAACTACACCACTGTGCCAATGGCAAACCATGCCAGCCACATCTCCACGCCAAGGCATGCCAACCATGCCATCTGCACCACTTTGCCAATGACAAACCATGCCAGCCACATCTCCGCGCCAAGGCATGCAACCATGCCATCCGTACCACTGTGCCAATGGAAAACCATGCCAACGACATCTCCGCGCCAAGGCATTCCAACCATGCCAGCCGCACCACTATGCCAATGGCATGCCTTGCCAGCCTTGTCTTCGCGCCAAGGCATGCCAACCATGCCAGCCACGTCTCCACGCCAAGGCATGCCAACCATGACAGCCACACCATTGTGCCAATGACATGCCATGACAGCCGCACCATTGTGCCAATGGCATGCCATGACAGCCACATCTCCGCGCCAAGGCATGCCAACCATGCCATCCGCACCACTGTGCCAATGACATGCCATGCCAGCCACGTCTCCGCGTCAAGGCATATTAACTATGCCAGCTGTACCACTGTGCCAATGGGAAACCATGCCAGCCACATCTCCACGCCAAGGCATACAAACCATGCCATCCGCACCACTGTGCCAATGGCAAACCATGCCAGCCACATCTCCGCGCCAAGGCATGCCAACCATGCCAGCTGCACCACTGTGCCAATGGAAAACCATGCCAACGACATCTCCATGCCAAGGCATGCCAACCATGCCAGCCGCACCACTGTGCCAATGGCATGCCATGCCAGCCGCACCACTGTGCCAACGGCATTCCATGCCAGCCACATCTTCGGGCCTAGGCATGCCAACCATGCTAGCCGCACCACCATGCCAATGACATGCCATGCCAGCCACGTCTCCGCGCCAAGGCATGACGACCATGCCAGCCGTACCACTGTGCCAGAGGCACACCATGCCAATCAAGACTCCGCGCCAAGGCATGCCAACCATGCTAGCCGCACCAGTGTGCCAATGGCATGCCATGCCATCCATGTCTTCGCTCCAAGGCATGCCAGCCACAACACTCTGCCAATGGCATGCCATGCCAGGCACGTATGCGCGCTAAGGCATTCCAACCATGCCAGCCGCACCACTGTGTCAATGGCAAAGCATGCCATCCACATCTCCGCGCCAAGTCATGCCTACCATGCCAGCCGCACCACTATGCCAATGGAAAACCATGCCAGAGACATCTCCGCGCCAAGGCATGCCAACCATGCCAGCCGTATCACTGTGCCAATGACATGTCATGCCTGCCACGTCTTCGCGCCAAGGAATGCCAGCCGCACCACTGTGCCAATGGCATGCCATGCCAGCCACATCTTTACGCCAAGGCATGCCAACCATGCCAGCCGCACCACTGTGCCAATGGCATGCCATGCCAGCCACGTCTGCGCGCCAAGGCATGCCAACCATGCCAGCCGCACCACTGTGCCAATGGATTTCCATGCCAGCCACGTCTCCGCGTCAAGGCATGCCAACCATGCCAGCTGTACCACTGTGCCAATGGGAAACCATGTCAGCCACGTCTACGCGCCAATGCATGCCAACGATGCCAACTACACCACTGTGCCAATGGCAAACCATGCCAGCCACATTTCCAGGCCAAGGCATGCCAACCATGCCATCTGCACCACTTTGCCAATGACAAACCATGCCAGCCACATCTCCGCGCCAAGGCATGCAAACCATGCCATCCGTACCACTGTGCCAATGGAAAAACCATGCCAACGACATCTCGCGCCAAGGCATTCCAACCATGCCAGCCGCACCACTATGCCAATGGCATGCCTTGCCAGCCTTGTCTTCGCGCCAAGGCATGCCAACCATGCCAGCACGTCTCCACGCCAAGGCATGCCAACCATGACAGCCACACCATTGTGCCAATGACATGCCATGACAGCCGCACCACTGTGCCAATGGCATGCCATGACAGCCACATCTCCGCGCCAAGGCATGCCAACCATGCCATCCGCACCACTGTGCCAATGACATGCCATGCCAGCCACGTCTCCGCGTCAAGGCATATTAACTATGCCAGCTGTACCACTGTGCCAATGGGAAACCATGCCAGCCACATCTCCACGCCAAGGCAACAAACCATGCCATCCGCACCACTGTGCCAATGGCAAACCATGCCAGCCACATCTCCGCGCCAAGGCATGCCAACCATGCCAGCTGCACCACTGTGCCAATGGAAAACCATGCCAACGACATCTCCATGCCAAGGCATGCCAACCATGCCAGCCGCACCACTGTGCCAATGGCATGCCATGCCAGCCGCACCACTGTGCCAACGGCATTCCATGCCAGCCACATCTTCGGGCCTAGGCATGCCAACCATGCTAGCCGCACCACCATGCCAATGACATGCCATGCCAGCCACGTCTCCGCGCCAAGGCATGACGACCATGCCAGCCGTACCACTGTGCCAGAGGCACACCATGCCAATCAAGACTCCGCGCCAAGGCATGCCAACCATGCTAGCCGCACCAGTGTGCCAATGGCATGCCATGCCATCCATGTCTTCGCTCCAAGGCATGCCAGCCACAACACTCTGCCAATGGCATGCCATGCCAGGCACGTATGCGCGCTAAGGCATTCCAACCATGCCAGCCGCACCACTGTGTCAATGGCAAAGCATGCCATCCACATCTCGCGCCAAGTCATGCCTACCATGCCAGCCGCACCTATGCCAATGGAAAACCATGCCAGAGACATCTCCGCGCCAAGGCATGCCAACCATGCCAGCCGTATCACTGTGCCAATGACATGTCATGCCTGCCACGTCTTCGCGCCAAGGAATGCCAAGCACTGTGCCAATGGCATGCCATGCCAGCCACATCTTTACGCCAAGGCATGCCAACCATGCCAGCCGCACCATGTGCCAATGGCATGCCATGCAGCCACGTCTGGCGCCAAGGCATGCCAACCATGCCAGCCGCACCACTGTGCCAATGACATGCCATGCCAGCCACGTCTCCACGCCATGGCATGCCATCCATGCCAGCCGCACACTGTGCCAATGGCATGCCATGCCAGCCACGTCTCCACGCCATGGCATGCGAACCATGCCAGCCGCACACTGTGCCAATGACATGCCATGCCAGGCACGTATGCACGCTAAGGCATTCCAACCATGCCAGCCGCACCACTGGCCAATGGCAAGCATGCCATCAATCTACGCGCCAAGGCATGCCAACCATGCCAGCCGCACACTATGCCATGGAAAACCATGCCAGAGACATCTCCGCGCCAAGGCATGCCAACCATGCCAGCCGTACCACTGTGCCAATGACATGTCATGCCTGCCACGTCTTCGCGCCAAGGAATGCCAGCCGTACCACTGTGCCAATGGCATGCCATGCCAGCCACATCTTTACGCCAAGGCATGCCAACCATTCCAGCCGCACCACTTTGCCAATGGCATGCCATGCCATCCACGTCTTCGCGCCAAGGCTGCCAATCATGCCAGCTGCTCCACTGTGCCAATGGCATGCCATGCCCATCCCGTCTGCGCGCCAAGGCATGCCAACCATGCCAGCCGCACCACTGTGCCAATGACATGCCATGCCAGCCATGTCTCCACGCCATGGCATGCCATCCATGCCAGCCGCACCACTGTGCCAATGGCATGCCATGCCAGCCACGTTCCGCGCCAAGGCATGCCAACCATGCCAGCCGCACCACTGTGCCAATGTCAAACCATGCCAGCCAAATCTCCACGCCAAGGCATGCCAACCATGCCAGCCGACAATGTGCCAAGGAAAACCATGCCAGCCACATCTCGTGCCAAGGCATGCCAACCATGCCACCCTAAAAACCACTGTGTAAATGGAAAACCATGCAAGCCACATTTCGCGCCAATGCATGCCAACCATGCCAGCCGCACCACTGTGCCAATAGATGCCATGCCAGCCATTCTTCGCGCCAAGGCATGCCAACCATGCCAGCCGCACCACTGTGCCAATGACATGCCATGCCATCCACATCTCCGCGCCAAGTCAATCCAACCATGCCAACCTCACCATCGTGCCAAGACATTCCATGGCAACCACGTATCTGCATCAAGGATGCCAACCATGCCAGCCACACCACTGTGCCAATGGCACGCATGCCAGCCACGTTCTCGTGCCAAGGCATGCAACCATGCCAGCCGCACCATGTGCCAATGGCATGCCATGCCAGCCACGTTTCCGCGCCAAGGCATGCCAACCATGCCAGCTGCACCACGTGCCAACGGCATGCCATGCCAGCCACATCATCCCGCAACGCATGCCAACCATGCTAGCCGCACCACCGTGCAATGACATGCCATGCCAGCCACGTCTCCCGCCAAGGATGACGACCATGCAGCCGTACCACTAATCCAGAGGCACACCATGCCAACCACGACTCGCGTCAAGGCATGCCAACCATGCTAGCGCACCACTGTGCCAATGGCTGCCAGCCAGGCCACGTATGGCGCTAAGGCATTCCAACCATGCCAGCCGCACCACTGTGCCAATGGAAAAGCATGCCATCCACATCTCCGCGCCAAGGCATGCCTACCATGCCAGCCGCACCACTATGCCAATTGAAAACCATGCCAGAGACATCTCCGCGCAAAGGAATGCCAGCCGCACCATTGAGCCAATGACATGTCATGCCAGCCACGTCTTCACGCCAAGGAATGCCAACCATGCCAGCCGCACCACTGTGCCAATGGCATGCCATGCCAGCCACATCTTTACGCCAAGGCATGCCAACCATGCCAGCCACAACACTGTGCCAATGGCATGCCATGCCAGCCACGTCTTCGCGCCAAGGCATGCCAACCATGCCAGCCGCAACACTATGCCAATAACATGCCATGCCAGCCACGTCTTCGCGCCAAGGCATGCCAATCATGCCAGCCGGACCACTGTGCCAATGGCATGCCATGCCAGCCACGTCTGCGCGCCAAGGCATTTCAACCATGCCAGCCGCACCATTGTGCCAATGGCATGCCATGCCAGCCACGTCTCCACGCCATGGCATGCCAACCATGCCAGCCGCACCACTGTGCCAATTGCATGCCATGCCAGCCACGTCTCCGTGCCAAGGCATGCTAACCATGCCAGCCGCACCACTGTGCCAATGTCAAACCATGCCATCCAAATCTCCACGCAAGGCATGCCAACCATGCCAGCCGCACCACTGTGCCAATGGCAAACCATGCCAGCCACATCTCCGCGCCAAGGCATTCCAACCATACCATCCCCACCACTGTGCCAATGGAAAACCATGCCAGCCACATTACCGCGCCAAGGCATGCCAACCATGCCAGCCGCACCATTGTGCCAATAGCATGCCATGCCAGCCACGTCTCCGCTCCAAGGCATTCCAACCATGCCAGCCGCACCACTGTGCCAAGGACATGCCATGCCATCCACATCTCCGCGCCAAGGAAAGCCAACCATGCCAGACGTACCATTGTGCGAATGATATGCCATGCCAGCCACGTCTCTGCGTCAAGGCATGTCAACCATGCCAGCCGCACCACTGTGCCAATAGCACGCCATGCCAGCCACGTCTCTGTGCCAAGGCATGCCAACCATGCCAGTCACGTCTCCGCGCCAAGGCATGCCAACCATGCCAGCCGCACGACTGTGCCAATGGCATGCCATGCCAGCCACATCTCCGAGCCAAGGCAGGCCAACCATGCCAGCCGCACCACTGTGCCAATGGATTTCCATGCCAGCCACGACTCCGCGTCAAGGCATGCCAACCATGCCAGCTGTACCACTGTGCCAATGGGAAACCATGCCAGCCACGTCTACGCGCCAATGCATGCAAACGATGCCAACTACACCACTGTGCCAATGGCAAACCATGCCAGCCACATCTCCACGCCAAGGCATGCCAACCATGCCATCTGCACCACTATGCCAATGGCAAACCATGCCAGCCACATCTCCGCGCCAAGGCATGCAAACCGTGCCATCCGCACCACTGTGCCAATGGCAAACCATGCCAACGATATCTCCGCGCCAAGGCATGCCAACCATGCCAGCCGCACCACTATGACAATGGCATGCCATGCCAGCCTTGTCTTCGCGCCAAGGCATGCCAACCATGCTAGCCACGTCTCCACGCCAAGGCATGCCAACCATGCCAGCCGCGCCACTGTGCCAATGGCATGCCATGCCATCCACATCTCCGTGCCAAGGAATGCCAACCATGCCAGCCGCACCACTGTGCCAATGACATGCCATGCCATCCAAGTCTCCGCGCTAAGGCATGACGACCATGCCAGCCGCACCACTGTGCCAATGGCATTCCATGCCAGCCACGTCTTCGCTCCAAGGCATGCCAGCCGCACCACTCTGCCAATGGCATGCCATGCCAGGCACGTCTGCGCGCTAAGGCATTCCAACAATGCCAGCCGCACAACTGTTCCAATGGCAAACCTTGCCAGCCACATCTCTGCGCCAAGGCATGCCTACCATGCCAGCCGCAGCACTGTGCCAATGGAAAACCATGCCAGAGACATCTCCGCGCCAAGGCATGCCAACCATGCCAGCCGCACCACTGTGCCAATGACATGTCATGCCAGCTACGTCTTCGCGCCAAGGCATGCCAACCATGCCAGCCGCACCACTGTGCCAATGGCAGGCCATGCCAGCCACGTCTTCGCGCAAAGGCATGCCAACCATGCCAGCCGCACCACTGTGCCAATGGCATGCCATGCCAGCCACGTCTTCGCGCCAAGGCATGCCAATCATGCCAGCCGCACCACTGTGCCAATGGCATGCCATGCCAGCCACGTCTGGGCGCCAAGGCATGCCAACCATGCCAGCCGCACCACTGTGCCAATGGATTTCCATGCCAGCCACGTCTCCGCGTCAAGGCATGCCAACCATGCCAGCTGTACCACTGTGCCAATGGGAAACCATGTCAGCCACGTCTACGCGCCAATGCATGCCAACGATGCCAACTACACCACTGTGCCAATGGCAAACCATGCCAGCCACATCTCCAGGCCAAGGCATGCCAACCATGCCATCTGCACCACTTTGCCAATGACAAACCATGCCAGCCACATCTCCGCGCCAAGGCATGCAAACCATGCCATCCGTACCACTGTGCCAATGGAAAACCATGCCAACGACATCTCCGCGCCAAGGCATTCCAACCATGCCAGCCGCACCACTATGCCAATGGCATGCCTTGCCAGCCTTGTCTTCGCGCCAAGGCATGCCAACCATGCCAGCCACGTCTCCACGCCAAGGCATGCCAACCATGACAGCCACACCATTGTGCCAATGACATGCCATGACAGCCGCACCACTGTGCCAATGGCATGCCATGACAGCCACATCTCCGCGCCAAGGCATGCCAACCATGCCATCCGCACCACTGTGCCAATGACATGCCATGCCAGCCACGTCTCCGCGTCAAGGCATATTAACTATGCCAGCTGTACCACTGTGCCAATGGGAAACCATGCCAGCCACATCTCCACGCCAAGGCATACAAACCATGCCATCCGCACCACTGTGCCAATGGCAAACCATGCCAGCCACATCTCCGCGCCAAGGCATGCCAACCATGCCAGCTGCACCACTGTGCCAATGGAAAACCATGCCAACGACATCTCCATGCCAAGGCATGCCAACCATGCCAGCCGCACCACTGTGCCAATGGCATGCCATGCCAGCCGCACCACTGTGCCAATGGCATGCCATGCCAGCCGCACCACTGTGCCAACGGCATTCCATGCCAGCCACATCTTCGGGCCTAGGCATGCCAACCATGCTAGCCGCACCACCATGCCAATGACATGCCATGCCAGCCACGTCTGCGCGCCAAGGCATGACGACCATGCCAGCCGTACCACTGTGCCAGAGGCACACCATGCCAATCAAGACTCCGCGCCAAGGCATGCCAACCATGCTAGCCGCACCAGTGTGCCAATGGCATGCCATGCCATCCATGTCTTCGCTCCAAGGCATGCCAGCCACAACACTCTGCCAATGGCATGCCATGCCAGGCACGTATGCGCGCTAAGGCATTCCAACCATGCCAGCCGCACCACTGTGTCAATGGCAAAGCATGCCATCCACATCTCCGCGCCAAGTCATGCCTACCATGCCAGCCGCACCACTATGCCAATGGAAAACCATGCCAGAGACATCTCCGCGCCAAGGCATGCCAGCCGTATCACTGTGCCAATGACATGTCATGCCTGCCACGTCTTCGCGCCAAGGAATGCCAGCCGCACCACTGTGCCAATGGCATGCCATGCCAGCCACATCTTTACGCCAAGGCATGCCAACCATGCCAGCCGCACCACTGTGCCAATGGCATGCCATGCCAGCCACGTCTGCGCGCCAAGGCATGCCAACCATGCCAGCCGCACCACTGTGCCAATGACATGCCATGCCAGCCACGTCTCCACGCCATGGCATGCCATCCATGCCAGCCGCACCACTGTGCCAATGGCATGCCATGCCAGCCACGTCTCCACGCCATGGCATGCGAACCATGCCAGCCGCACCACTGTGCCAATGACATGCCATGCCAGGCACGTATGCACGCTAAGGCATTCCAACCATGCCAGCCCCACCACTGTGCCAATGGCAAAGCATGCCATCCACATCTACGCGCCAAGGCATGCCAACCATGCCAGCCGCACCACTATGCCAATGGAAAACCATGCCAGAGACATCTCCGCGCCAAGGCATGCCAACCATGCCAGCCGTACCACTGTGCCAATGACATGTCATGCCTGCCACGTCTTCGCGCCAAGGAATGCCAGCCGTACCACTGTGCCAATGGCATGCCATGCCAGCCACATCTTTACGCCAAGGCATGCCAACCATTCCAGCCGCACCACTTTGCCAATGGCATGCCATGCCATCCACGTCTTCGCGCCAAGGCATGCCAATCATGCCAGCCGCTCCACTGTGCCAATGGCATGCCATGCCATCCACGTCTGCGCGCCAAGGCATGCCAACCATGCCAGCCGCACCACTGTGCCAATGACATGCCATGCCAGCCATGTCTCCACACCATGGCATGCCATCCATGCCAGCCGCACCACTGTGCCAATGGCATGCCATGCCAGCCACGTCTCCGCGCCAAGGCATGCCAACCATGCCAGCCGCACCACTGTGCCAATGTCAAACCATGCCAGCCAAATCTCCACGCCAAGGCATGCCAACCATGCCAGCCGCACCAATGTGCCAATGGAAAACCATGCCAGCCACATCTCCGCGCCAAGGCATGCCAACCATGCCACCCTAAAACCACTGTGTCAATGGCAAACCATGCAAGCCACATTTCCGCGCCAATGCATGCCAACCATGCCAGCCGCACCACTGTGCCAATAGCATGCCATGCCAGCCACTTCTTCGCGCCAAGGCATGCCAACCATGCCAGCCGAACCACTGTGCCAATGACATGCCATGCCATCCACATCTCCGCGCCAAGTCAATCCAACCATGCCAACCTCACCATCGTGCCAATGACATTCCATGGCAACCACGTCTCTGCATCAAGGCATGCCAACCATGCCAGCCACACCACTGTGCCAATGGCACGCCATGCCAGCCACGTCTCCGTGCCAAGGCATGCCAACCATGCCAGCCGCACCACTGTGCCAATGGCATGCCATGCCAGCCACGTTTCCGCGCCAAGGCATGCCAACCATGCCAGCTGCACCACTGTGCCAACGGCATGCCATGCCAGCCACATCTTCCCGCCAACGCATGCCAACCATGCTAGCCGCACCACCGTGCCAATGACATGCCATGCCAGCCACGTCTCCGCGCCAAGGCATGACGACCATGCCAGCCGTACCACTAATCCGGAGGCACACCATGCCAACCACGACTCCGCGTCAAGGCATGCCAACCATGCGAGCCGCACCACTGTGCCAATGGCATGCCATGCCAGGCACGTATGCGCGCTAAGGCATTCCAACCATGCCAGCCGCACCACTGTGCCAATGGAAAAGCATGCCATCCACATCTCCGCGCCAAGGCATGCCTACCATGCCAGCCGCACCACTATGCCAATTGAAAACCATGCCAGAGACATCTCCGCGCAAAGGAATGCCAGCCGCACCACTGTGCCAATGACATGTCATGCCAGCCACGTCTTCACGCCAAGGAATGCCAACCATGCCAGCCGCACCACTGTGCCAATGGGCCATGCCAGCCACATCTTTACGCCAAGGCATGCCAACCATGCCAGCCACAACACTGTGCCAATGGCATGCCATGCCAGCCACGTCTTCGCGCCAAGGCATGCCAACCATGCCAGCCGCAACACTATGCCAATAACATGCCATGCCAGCCACGTCTTCGCGCCAAGGCATGCCAATCATGCCAGCCGGACCACTGTGCCAATGGCATGCCATGCCAGCCACGTCTGCGCGCCAAGGCATTTCAACCATGCCAGCCGCACCATTGTGCCAATGGCATGCCATGCCAGCCACGTCTCCACGCCATGGCATGCCAACCATGCCAGCCGCACCACTGTGCCAATGCATGCCATGCCAGCCACGTCTCCGTGCCAAGGCATGCTAACCATGCCAGCCGCACCACTGTGCCAATGTCAAACCATGCCATCCAAATCTCCACGCCAAGGCATGCCAACCATGCCAGCCGCACCACTGTGCCAATGGCAAACCATGCCAGCCACATCTCCGCGCCAAGGCATTCCAACCATACCATCCCCACCACTGTGCCAATGGAAAACCATGCCAGCCACATTACCGCGCCAAGGCATGCCAACCATGCCAGCCGTACCATTGTGCCAATAGCATGCCATGCCAGCCACGTCTCCGCTCCAAGGCATTCCAACCATGCCAGCCGCACCACTGTGCCAAGGACATGCCATGCCATCCATATCTCCGCGCCAAGGAAAGACAACCATGCCAGACGTACCATTGTGCCAATGATATGCCATGCCAGCCACGTCTCTGCGTCAAGGCATGTCAACCATGCCAGCCGCACCACTGTGCCAATAGAACGCCATGCCAGCCACGTCTCCGTGCCAAGGCATGCCAACCATGCCAGTCACGTCTCCGCGCCAAGGCATGCCAACCATGCCAGCCGCACGACTGTGCCAATGGCATGCCATGCCAGCCACATCTCCGAGCCAAGGCAGGCCAACCATGCCAGCCGCACCACTGTGCCAATGGATTTCCATGCCAGCCACGACTCCGCGTCAAGGCATGCCAACCATGCCAGCTGTACCACTGTGCCAATGGGAAACCATGCCAGCCACGTCTACGCGCCAATGCATGCAAACGATGCCAACTACACCACTGTGCCAATGGCAAACCATGCCAGCCACATCTCCACGCCAAGGCATGCCAACCATGCCATCTGCACCACTATGCCAATGGCAAACCATGCCAGCCACATCTCCGCGCCAAGGCATGCAAACCGTGCCATCCGCACCACTGTGCCAATGGCAAACCATGCCAACGATATCTCCGCGCCAAGGCATGCCAACCATGCCAGCCGCACCACTATGACAATGGCATGCCATGCCAGCCTTGTCTTCGCGCCAAGGCATGCCAACCATGCTAGCCACGTCTCCACGCCAAGGCATGCCAACCATGCAAGCCGCGCCACTGTGCCAATGGCATGCCATGCCATCCACATCTCCGTGCCAAGGAATACCAACCATGCCAGCCGCACCACTGTGCCAATGACATGCCATGCCATCCAAGTCTCCGCGCTAAGGCATGACGACCATGCCAGCCGCACCACTGTGCCAATGGCATTCCATGCCAGCCACGTCTTCGCTCCAAGGCATGCCAGCCGCACCACTCTGCCAATGGCATGCCATGCCAGGCACGTCTGCGCGCTAAGGCATTCCAACAATGCCAGCCGCACAACTGTTCCAATGGCAAACCTTGCCAGCCACATCTCTGCGCCAAGGCATGCCTACCATGCCAGCCGCAGCACTGTGCCAATGGAAAACCATGCCAGAGACATCTCCGCGCCAAGGCATGCCAGCCGCACCACTGTGCCAATGACATGTCATGCCAGCTACGTCTTCGCGCCAAGGCATGCCAACCATGCCAGCTGCACCACTGTGCCAATGGCAGGCCATGCCAGCCACGTCTTCGCGCAAAGGCATGCCAACCATGCCAGCCGCACCACTGTGCCAATGGCATGCCATGCCAGCCACGTCTTCGCGCCAAGGCATGCCAATCATGCCAGCCGCACCACTGTGCCAATGGCATGCCATGCCAGCCACGTCTGGGCGCCAAGGCATGCCAACCATGCCAGCCGCACCACTGTGCCAATGGCATGCCATCCACGTCTCCACGCCATGGCATGCCAACCATGCCAGCCGCGCCACTGTGCCAATGGCATGCCATGCCAGGCACATCTTTATGCCAAGGGATGCCAACCATGCAAGCCGCAACACTGTGCCAATGGCATGCCATGCCAGCCACGTCTTCGCGCCAAGGCATGCCAACCATGCCAGCCGCACCACTGTGCCAATGACATGCCATGCCAGCCACGTCTCCACGTCATGGCATGCCAACCATGCCAGCCGCACCACTGTGCCAATTGCATGCCATGCCAGCCACGTCTCTGCGCCAAGGCATGCCAACCATGCCAGCCGCACCACTGTGCCAATGTAAACCATGCCAGCTAAATCTCCACGCCAAGGCATGCCAACCATGCCAGCCGCACCACTGTGCCAATGGAAAACCATGTCAGCCACATCTCCGCGCCAAGGCATGCCAACCATGCCAGCCCCACCATTGTGCCAATGGAAAACCATGCCAGCCACATTTCCGCGCCAAGGCATGCCAACCATGCCAGCCGCACCACTGTGCCAATGGCATGCCATGCCAGCCACGTCTCCGCGCCAAGGCATGCCAACCATGCCAGCCGCACCATTGTGCCAATGGATTTCCATGCCAGCCACGTCTCCGCGTCAAGGCATGCCAACCATGCCAGCTGTACCACTGTGCCAATGGGAAACCATGTCAGCCACGTCTACGCGCCAATGCATGCCAACGATGCCAACTACACCACTGTGCCAATGGCAAACCATGCCAGCCACATCTCCACGCCAAGGCATGCCAACCATGCCATCTGCACCACTTTGCCAATGACAAACCATGCCAGCCACATCTCCGCGCCAAGGCATGCAAACCATGCCATCCGTACCACTGTGCCAATGGCAAACCATGCCAATGACATCTCCGCGCCAAGGTATGCCAACCATGCCAGCCGCACCACTATGACAATGGCATGCCATGCCCGCCTTTTCTTCGCGCCAAGGCATACCAACCATGCCATCCACGTCTTCACGCCAAGGCATGCCAACCATGCCAGCCGCACCACTGTGCCAATGGCATGCCATGCCAGCCACGTCTCCGCGCCAAGGCATGCCAACCATGCCAGACGCACCACTCTGCCAATGACATGCCTTGCCAGCCACATCTCCGCGCTAAGGCATGACGACTATTCCAGCCGCACCACTGTGCCAATGGCATGCCATGCCAGCCACGTCTTCGCTCCAAGGCATGCCAGCCGCACCACTCTGCCAATGGCATGCCATGCCAGGCACGTCTGCGCGCTAAGGCATTCCAACAATGCCAGCCGCACCACTGTTCCAATGGCAAACCTTGCCAGCCACATCTCCGCGCCAAGGCATGCCTACCATGCCAGCCGCACCACTATGCTAATGGAAAACCAAGCCAGAGACATCTCCGAGCCAAGGCATGCTAACCATGCCAGCCGCACCACTGTGCCAATGACATGTTATGCCATCCACGTCTTCGTGCCAAGGCATGCAAACCATGCCAGCCGCACCACTGTGCCAATGGCAGGCCATGCCAGCCATGTCTTCGCGCAAAGTAATGCCAACCATGCCAGCCGCACCACTGTGCCAATGACATGCCATGCCAGCCACGTCTTCGCGCCAAGGCATGCCAACCATGCCAGTTGCACCACTATAACAATGACATGCCATGCCAGCCACGTCTCCTCGCCAAGGCATGCCAACCACATCTCCGCGCCAAGGCATGCCAACCCTGCCAGCCGCACCACAGTGCCAATGGCATGCTATGCCTGACACGTCTCCGCGCCAAGGCATGCCAACCATGCCAACCGCACCATTGTGCCAATGGATTGCAGTGCCATCCACTTCTCCGCGCCAAGGCTTGCCAACCATGCCAGCCGCACCACTGTGCCATTGGAAAACCATGCCAACCACATCTCCGCGCCAAGGCATGCCAACCATGCCAGTCGCACCACTGTGCCAATGACAAACCATGCCAGCCACATATCTGCGTGAAGGCATGCCAACCATGCCAGCTGCACCACTGTGCCAATGGAAAACCATGCCATCGACATCTCCGCGCCAAGGCATTCCAACCATGTCAGCCACGTCTTCTCGCCAAGGCATGCCAACCATTCAAGCCGCACCACTGTGCCAATGACATGCCATGCCAGCCACGTTTTCGCGCCAAGGCATGCCAACCATGCCAGCCGCACCACTTTGCCAATGACATGCCATGCCAGCCACGTCTCCGCGCCAAGGCATGCCAACCATGCCAGTCGCACCACTGTGCCAATGGCATGCCATGGCAGCCACTTATGCGCGCCAAGGCATGCCAACCATGCCACCCACAACACTTTGCCAATGACATGTCATGCCAGCCACGTCTCCGAGCCAAGGCATGCCAACCATGCCATCCGCACCACTGTGCCAATGGCATGCCATGCCAGCCACGTCTCCGAGCCAAGGCATGCCAACCATGCCATCCGCACCACTGTGCCAATGACATGCCACGCCAGCCACGTCTCTGCGTCAAGGCATGCCGACCATGCCAGCCGCACCACTGTGCCAATGACATGCCATGTCAGCCACTTCTTCGCGCCAAGGCATGCCAGCCGCACCACTGTGCCAAGGCATGCCAGCCACGTCTCCGAGCCAAGGCATGCCAACCATGCCAGCCGCACCACTGTGTCAATGGCATGCCATGCCAGCCACGTCTCCGCGCCAAGGCATGCCAACCATGCCAGCCGCACCACTATGCCAATGACATGCAAAGCCAGCCACGTC
The DNA here is from genome assembly GCF_003573695.1 of Papaver somniferum. NCBI lineage: Eukaryota > Viridiplantae > Streptophyta > Magnoliopsida > Ranunculales > Papaveraceae > Papaver > Papaver somniferum. The sequence goes on along the minus strand of NC_039367.1, from coordinate 127,481,640 downwards.
TCCGCGCCAAGGCTTGCCAGCCGCACCACTGTGCCAATGACATGCCATGTCAGCCACGTCTTCGCGCCAAGGCATGCCAGCCGCACCACTGTGCCAATTGCATGCCATGCCAGCCACGTCTTCGCGCCAAGGCATGCCAACCATGCCAGCCGCACCACTGTGCCAATGGCATGCCATGCCAGCCACGTCTCCGCTCCAAGGCATGCCAACCATGCCAGCCGCACCACTATGCCAATGACATGCCAAGCCATCCACGTCTCCGCGCCAAGGCATGCCAACCATGCCAGCCACACCACTTTGCCAATGGCATGCCATGCCAGCCACGTCTCCGCGCCAAGGCATGCCAACCATGGTAGCCGCACCACTATGCCAATGGTATGCCATGCCAGCCACGTCTTCGCGCCAAGGAATGCCAACGATGCCAGCCGCACCATTGTGCCAATAGCATGCCATGCCAGCCACGTCTTCGCGCCAAGGCATGCCAGCCGCACCACTGTGCCAATGGCATGCCATGCCAACCACGTCTTCGCGCCAAGGCATGCCAACCATACCAGCCGCACCACTGTGCCAATGGCATGCCATGCCAGCCACGTCTTCGCGCCAAGGCATGCCAACCATGCCAGCCGCACCACTGTGCCAATGGCATGCCATGCCAGCCACGTCTCCGCTCCAAGGCATGCCAACCATGCCAGCCGCACCACTATGCCAATGACATGCCAAGCCATCCACGTCTCCGCGCCAAGGCATGCCAACCATGCCAGCCACACCACTTTGCCAATGGCATGCCATGCCAGCCACGTCTCCGCGCCAAGGCATGCCAACCATGGTAGCCGCACCACTATGCCAATGGTATGCCATGCCAGCCACATCTTCGCGCCAAGGAATGCCAACGATGCCAGCCGCACCATTGTGCCAATAGCATGCCATGCCAGCCACGTCTTCGCGCCAAGGCATGCCAGCCGCACCACTGTGCCAATGGCAGCCATGCCAACCACGTCTTCGCGCCAAGGCATGCCAACCATACCAGCCGCACCACTGTGCCAATGGCATGCCATGCCACCACGTCTTCGCGCCAAGGCATGCCAACCAGCCAGCCGCACCACTGTGCCAATGGCATGCCATGCCAGCCACGTCTCCGCTCCAAGGCATGCCAACCATGCCAGCCGCACCACTATGCCAATGAATGCCAAGCCATCCACGTCTCGCGCCAAGGCATGCCAACCATGCCAGCCACACCACTTGCCGATGGCATGCCATGCCAGCCACGTCTCCGCCAAGGCATGCCAACCATGGTAGCCGCACCACTATGCCAATGGCATGCCATGCCAGCCACGTCTTCGCGCCAAGGAATGCCAACGATGCCAGCCGCACCATTGTGCCAATAGCATGCCATTCCAGCCACGTCTTCGCGCCAAGGCATGCTAGCCGCACCACTGTGCCAATGGCATGCCATGCCAACCACGTCTCTGCGCCAAGGCATGCCAACCATGCCAGCCGCACCACTCTGCCAATGACATGCCATGTGATGAGTGCCAAATATTGTATATATTTATCCCTTTTTGTTGGCATTTTAACTCATCTTTTATGCATTAATTCTACATTTTATCCCATATTCTGTATTTTCATTGTTTTCAAGAATAAATATTTTTATTAATTAATTTTGCATTTTTAGGTAGTAAATAAAGTTCGGATGAGTCGCGGAGCGAAAAGAGCAGAAAAGTAGTGAAAAGCCGGGAGAAATTACGCAAGGAAGCCGCGAAGAATGGTGCGCACAACCTCATTTTCTACACACAAAAGCGCCTCCGTTCTCAGCCATCAGATCATTTCTCAGAAGCATCCGACGGTCCGCTCCTTCATAGAGCTCACAAAATCTGAAGTCTCTGCCGAGCACCACAGCGCTGAAATTCCAAGCCTTCAGATTAGATGGTAGTTGAATCCAACGGTCGCTCCCTTGCTGTGCATCAAAGTTTGATATCTCCGGCTAACACTACAACACCTAACTCCATCTGGCATCGTTGATTTGTTGTATCATATAATCTGACGGTCGCTACAAGCTTCACTCCGCATCACCGTCTGATTCACCTACCAGCTTCGCATCTCGCGGCCCATCTCACGAAACATCGAACTCGATGAACCTGCCTAACACCCTAGCGACCGAACCCATCCACCTAACCAAACACCCTTCTCTCCCAAACCATCGAACCCTTTCTTCTCCACCTACCCCCTCTGCAGAGCCATCACCCTGCAACTGCCGCACCACCATCATCACCACCAACTCCACTGCCACCACCACTCCTCCACCATCATCACCCCATCACCCAACAACCAATACCATCTACTCCCATCTCCCTAGTCCATCTAATTTCTCAATTTTTGCACGTTCTCTTTCAGAAACCCTAGGCGTGCAAAATTGGTAAATTAGGTCGAGCTAGAGTGAAATTGAAGGCATGGAGTGATACAGGAGAGTCAGAGAAGGGATGGGTCGGCGTCAATTTGACGTTTAGGTGAGCTAATTTCACTGTTGAAATTTGGGGATTTTTCTATAAACCCTAATTTTATAATTTTGAGAAGTTTGGGTCTGTGACTATAAATAGCCTTATGTGTGTGTTGTAATAGTTATGTTTGGAGTAGCCAACATCCAGAACTCTCAAAGTTCTGTTAAATGTTTTGTTAATTTTCAGTTCACTTTTTCAGTTCAATTTGCTGCTAATTTTCATATCCATGTTTCAGTTAAAATTCAGTCATGTTCATTGTTAATTGTTTATTGTTAGTTTCTGTTATTGTTCACTGTTAGTATCAATTCACTGTCATGTTTAAATTCACTGTCAATTGATGGAATGCTAGGCTAGGTATCTGTGAAGCAATGTGCTGATTGTGCAATGGCAAGAAATCAGTGCTTAAAGCAAGCTGATTTTCTTGCCATTCCTTGTGTATGCTTAGGATGCAGTGTTGATTGTGCATTGGGAGAAACTAGTGCTTATAGCAAGCTAGTTCTCTTCCATTCTTTTAGTATACCTCCTGTTTGCCTGTATTCTGCCTAGCCTTGCTTCATGTCAGTTTCTCCACAACCTTGCCCTTGGCCTTAGGCCTTGGTTCAATCTTGTTTTGTTTTGATTTTGTTTTGTTGCTGTTTAGTTTTTTTCATTGTTTTTGCCCTGTATTGCTTTTGTCTGCTGTCTTCTTCTTTTCTTGTTACTGCACTTAGCCTGCTGCAACTCTGTTGTTGTTGCTGTTGGCCTTGCAGTGCAGCTCCTGCTTCTGCTGCAGCCACTGTTTACCACCCCTTGTGCTGCTGTGCACTACTTGTGCAGCTGTTGCTGCTTTCCTTCCCTTGCAGCTGCTGCTGCTGCTGCTAGGCCTGCTACCTGGTGCTGCTTCCTTTCTCCTGCAGCTGCCTTTCTGCATTCTTCTGCTGCAGCTCCACTCTCCTGCTACAACTCTGCTGCACTGCTGCTGTAGCTGCTGTTGCTTGTTCTGCTGCAGTTGCTGTTGGCCTTGCTGTGCAGCTCTTGCTCCTGCTGCATTGCTTTCCTCTGCAGCTGCTGCTGCCACTTCCTCTGCTGCTGCCCTTCTGCTGTGCAGCATTTGTGTTGCTTCTGCTTCCTGCAGCCAAGCAAAGGCCAATCCAACTGAGCCCAAAGCTCAGCTCATTCCAAAAAGACTAAGGCCCAGTTCAGCCCAAGCCTAAGTTTAAAGCCAAAGCCTAGTGTACTGATAGGCTAAAGCCAAAGCCAACTTCAATCAAAGCCCATTTACACTTCAAAGACCAACTGAGCCCAAGCTCAGTTCCTTTTATTGTGAACAAACCCATTAGTACTCAAAGCCCAATTGAAGCCAAAAGGCTTCATAGCCCAATAGCAATTTAGGAACCCAATTAGTTAGAACACTCCCAAAACACACCCGATCTCTGTGGATCGACCCGTACTTGCACGAGCTACAACTGACGACCGTGCACTTGCGGTATTACTGTAGGCCCCCATTTTTATTGCGCTTAATTTATACATATCTCCGGGCCCACCAAGTTTTTGGCCGGGGATAATTTTTATACACCTTTTCAAAGCCTATCACCATGTCAGCCACATCTTCGCGCCAAGGCATGCCAACCATACCAGCCGCACCACTGTGCCAATGGCATGCCATGCCATCCACGTCTTCGCGCCAAGGCATGCCAACCATGCCAGCCGCACCACTGTGCAATTGGCATGCTATGCCAACCACGTCTCTGCGTCAGGGCATGCCAACCATGCCAGCCGCACCATTTTGCCAATGACATGCCATGTCAGCCACGTCTTCGCGCCAAGGCATGCCAGCCGCACCACTGTGCCAAGGCATGCCAGCCACGTCTCCGCGCCAAGGCATGCCAACCATGCCAGCCGCACCACTGTGCCAATGGCATGCCATGCCAGCCACGTCTCCGCGCCAAGGCATGCCAACCATGCCAGCCACACCACTATGCCAATGACGTGCAAAGCCAGCCACGTCTTCGCGCCAAGGAATGCCAACCATGCCATCCGCACCACTATGCCAATGGCAAACCATGCAAGCCACATCTCCGCGCCAAGGCATGCCAACCATGCCAGCCTCACTACTATGCCAATGGAAAACCATGCCAGCTACATCTCCGCGCCAAGGCATGCCATCCATGCCCAGCCGCACCACTGTGCCAATGGCATGCCATCCACGTCTCTGCGCCAAGGCATGCCAACCATGCCAGCCGCACCACTGCGCCAATGACATGCCATGCCAGCCACGTCTCTGTGCCAAGGCATGCCAACCATGCCAGACGCACCACTGTGCCAATGGCATGCCATGCCAGCCACGTCTCCACGTCAAGGCATGCCAACCATGCCAGCCACGTCTTCTCGCCAAGGCATGCCAACCATGCCAGCCGCACCACTGTGCCAATGACATGCCATGTCAGCCACGTCTTCGCGCCAAGGAATGCCAACCATGCCAGCCGCACCACTGTGCCAATGACATGCCATGCCAGCCACGTCTCCACGCCAAGGAATTTTAGCAGCACCACTGTTCCAATGGCATGGCATGCCACCCACGTCTCCGCGCCAAGGCATGCCAACCATGCCAGCTTCACCACTGTGCCAATGGCATGCCATGCCAGCCACTTCTCCACGCCAAGGCATGCCAACCAATCCAGCCGCACCACTGTGCCAATGACATGCCATGCCAGCCACATCTCCGCGCCAAGGCATGCCAACCCTGCCAGCCGCACCACAGTGCCAATAGCATGCTATGCCTGACACGTCTCCGCGCCAAGGCATGCCAACCATGCCAACCGCACCATTGTGCCAATGGATTGCAGTGCCATCCACTTCTCCGCGCCAAGGCTTGCCAACCATGCCAGCCGCACCACTGTGCCATTGGAAAACCATGCCAGCCACATCTCCGTGCCAAGGCATGCCAACCATGCCAGTCGCACCACTGTGCCAATGACAAACCATGCCAGCCACATATCTGCGTGAAGGCATGCCAACCATGCCAGCTGCACCACTGTGCCAATGGAAAACCATGCCATCGACATCTCCGCGCCAAGGCATTCCAACCATGTCAGCCACGTCTTCTCGCCAAGGCATGCCAACCATTCAAGCCGCACCACTGTGCCAATGACATGCCATGCCAGCCACGTTTTCGCGCCAAGGCATGCCAACCATGCCAGCCGCACCACTTTGCCAATGGCATGCCATGCCAGCCACGTCTCCGCGCCAAGGCATGCCAACCATACCAGTCGCACCACTGTGCCAATGGCATGCCATGGCAGCCACGTTTTCGCGCCAAGGCATGCCAACCATGCCACCCACAACACTTTGCCAATGACATGTCATGCCAGCCACGTCTCCGCGCCAAGGCATGCCAACCATACCAGCCGCACCACTGTGCCAATGGCATGCCATGCCAGCCACGTCTCCGAGCCAAGGCATGCCAACCATGCCATCCACACCACTGTGCCAATGACATGCCACGCCAGCCACGTCTCTGCGTCAAGGCATGCCAACCATGCCAGCCGCACCACTGTGCCAATGACATGCCATGTCAGCCACTTCTTCGCGCCAAGGCATGCCAGCCGCACCACTGTGCCAAGGCATGCCAGCCACGTCTCCGAGCCAAGGCATGCCAACCATGCCAGCCGCACCACTGTGTCAATGGCATGCCATGCCAGCCACGTCTCCGCGCCAAGGCATGCCAACCATGCCAGCCGCACCACTATGCCAATGACATGCAAAGCCAGCCACGTCTCCGCGCCAAGGCATGCCAGCCGCACCACTGTTCCAATGACATGCCATGTCAGCCACGTCTTCGCGCCAAGGCATGCCAGCCGCACCACTGTGCCAATTGCATGCCATGCCAGCCACGTCTTCGCGCCAAGGCATGCCAACCATGCCAGCCGCACCACTGTGCCTTTGGCATGCCATGCCAGCCACGTCTCCGCTCCAAGGCATGCCAACCATGCCAGCCGCACCACTATGCCAATGACATGCCAATCCATCCACGTATCCGCCGACATATCCGCGCCAAGGCATGCCAACCATGCCAGCCACACACTTTGCCAATGGCATGCCATGCCAGCCACGTCTCCGCGCCAAGGCATGCCAACCATGGTAGCCGCACCACTATGCCAATGGTATGCCATGCCCGCCACGTCTTCGCGCCAAGGAATGCCAAACGATGCCAGCCGCACCATTGTGCCAATAGCATGCCATGCAGCCACGTCTTCGCGCCAAGGCATGCCAGCCGCACCACTGTGCCAATGGCATGCCATGCCCAACCACGTCTTCGCGCCAAGGCATGCCAACCATACCAGCCGCACCACGTGCCAATGCATGCCATGCCAGCCACGTCTTCGCGCCAAGGCAGCCAACCATGCCCGCCGCCCACTGTGCCATGGCTGCCACGCCAGCCACGTCTCCGCTCCAAGGCATGCCAACCATGCCAGCGCACCACTATGCCAATGACATGCCAAGCCATCCACGTCTCCGCGCCAAGGCATGCCAACCATGCCAGCCAAACTACTTTGCCGATGGCATGCCATGCCAGCCACGTCTTCGCGCCAAGGAATGCCAACGATGCCAGCCGCACCATTGTGCCAATAGCATGCCATGCCAGCCACGTCTTTGCGCCAAGGCATGCTAGCCGCACCACTGTGCCAATGGCATGCCATGCCAACCACGTCTCTGCGCCAAGGCATGCCAACCATGCCAGCCGCACCACTCTGCCAATGACATGCCATGTCAGCCACATCTTCGCGCCAAGGCATGCCAACCATACCAGCCGCACCACTGTGCCAATGGCATGCCATGCCAGCCACGTCTTCGCGCCAAGGCATGCCACCCATGCCAGCCGCACCACTGTGCAATTGGCATGCCATGCCAACCACGTCTCTGCGTCAAGGCATGCCAACCATGCCAGCCGCACCATTGTGCCAATGACATGCCATGTCAGCCACGTCTTCGCGCTAAGGCATGCCAGCCGCACCACTGTGCCAAGGCATGCCAGCCACATCTCTGCGCCAAGGCATGCCAACCATGCCAGCCGCACCACTGTGCCAATGGCATGCCTTGCCAGCCACGTCTCCGCGCCAAGGCATTCCAACCATGCCAGCCGCACCACTATGCCAATGACGTGCAAAGCCAGCCACGTCTTCGCGCCAAGCCATGCCAACCATGCCATCCGCACCACTATGCCAATGGCAAACCATGCAAGCCAAATCTCCGCGCCAAGGCATGCCAACCATGCCAGCCTCACTACTGTGCCAATGGAAAACCATGCCAGCGACATCTCCGCGCCAAGGCATGCCAACCATGCCCAGCCGCACCACTGTGCCAATGGCATGTCATCCACGTCTCTGCGCCAAGGCATGCCAACCATGCCAGCCGCACCACTGTGCCAATGACATGCCATGCCAGCCACGTCTCTGTGCCAAGGCATGCCAACCATGCCAGACGCACCACTGTGCCAATGGCATGCCATGCCAGCCACGTCTCCACGTCAAGGCATGCCAACCATGCCAGCTGTACCACTGTGCCAATGACAAACCATGTTAGCCACATCTCCGCGCCAAGGCATGCCAACCATGCCAGCCGCACCACTGTGCCAATGGCAACCCATGCCAGCAACATCTCCGCGCCAAGGCATGCCAACCATGCCAGCCGCACTATTGTGCCAATGTCAAACCATGCCAGCCACATCTCCGCGCCAAGGCATGCCAACCATGCCAGCCGAACCACTGTGCCAATGGAAAACCATGCCAGCGACATCTCCGCGCCAAGGCATGGCAACCATGCAAGCCGCACCACTGTACCAATGACATGCCATGTCAGCCACGTCTTCACGCCAAGGCATGCCAACCATGCCAGCCGCACCAATGTGCCAATGGCATGCCATCCAAGCCACGTCTTCGCGCCGAGGCATGCCAACCATGCCAGCCACACCACTGTGCCAATGGCATGCCATGCCAGCCACGTCTCCGCGTCATGGCATGCCAACCATGCCAGCCGCACCACTGTGCCAATGGAAAACCATGCCATCCACCTCTCCGCGCCAAGGCATGACAACCATGCCAGCCGCACCACTGTGCCAATGGCATGCCATGCCAGCCACTTCTCCGCGCCAAGGCATGCCAACTATTCCAGCCGCACCATTGTGCCAATGGCATGCCATGCCAGCCACGTCTCCTCGCCAAGGCATGCCAACTATGACACCCGCACCACTGTGCCAATGGCATGCCATGCCAGCCACGTCTCCGCATCAAGGCATGCCAACCATGCCAGCCGCACCACTTTTCCAATGACATGCCATGCCTTCCACGTCTTCGCGCCAAGGCATGCCAGCCGCACCACTGTGCCAATGGCATGCCATGCCAACCACGTCTCTGCGCCAAGGCATGCCAACCATGCCAGCCACACCACTCTGCCAATGACATGCCATTTCAGCCACATCTTCGCGCCAAGGCATGCCAACCATGCCAGCCGCACCACTGTGCCAATGGCATGCCATGCCAGCCACGTCTTCACGCCAAGGCATGCCAACCATGCCAGCCGCACCACTGTGCAATTGGCATGCCATGTCAACCACGTCTCGGCGCCAAGGCATGCCAACCATGCCAGCCGCACCACTGTGCCAATGACATGCCATGTCATCCACGTCTTCGCGGCAAGGCATGCCAGCCGCACCACTGTGCCAATGGCATGCCATGCCAGCCACGTCTTCGCGCCAAGGCATGCCAACCATGCCAGCCGCACCACTGTGCCAATGGCATGCCATGCCAGCCACGTCTCCGCCCCAAGGCATGCCAACCATGCCAGCCGCACCACTATGCCAATGACATGCCAAGCCAGCCACGTCTCCGCGCCAAGGCATGCCAACCATGCCAGCCACACCACTTTGCCAATGGCATGCCATGCCAGCCACGTCTCCGCGCCAAGGCATGCCAACCATAGTAGTCGCACCACTATGCCAATGGCATGCCATGCCAGCCACGTCTTCGCGCCAAGGAATGCCAACGATGCCAGCCGCACCATTGTGCCAATAGCATGCCATGCCAGCCACGTCTTCGTGCCAAGGCATGCCAGCCGCACCACTGTGCCAATGGCATGCCATGCCAACCACGTCTCTGCGCCAAGGCATGCCAACCATGCCAGCCTCACCACTCTGCCAATGACATGTCATGTCAGCCACATCTTCGCGCCAAGGCATGCCAACCATACCAGCCGCACCACTGTGTCAATGGCATGCCATGCCAGCCACGTCTTTGCGCCAAGGCATGCCAACCATGCCAGCCGCACCACTGTGCAATTGGCATGCCATGCCAACCACGTCTATGCGTCAAGGCATGCCAACCATGCCAGCCGCACCACTGTGCCAATGACATGCCATGTCTGCCACGTCTTCGCGCCAAGGCATGCCAGCCGCACCACTGTGCCAAGGCATGCCAGCCACGTCTCCGCGCCAAGGCATGCCAACCATGCCAGCCGCACCACTGTGCCAATGACTTGCCATGCCAGCCACGTCTATGTGCCAAGGCATGACGACCATGCCAACCACTCCACTGTGCCAATGGCATGCCATGCCATCCACGTCTCAGTGCCAAGGCATGCCAACCATGCCAGCCGCACCACTGTGCCAATGGCATGCCATGCCAGCCACGTCTCCACGTCAAGGCATGCCAACCATGCCAGCTGTACCACTGTGCCAATGGCATGCCAAGCCAGCCACGTCTCCGCGCCAAGGCATGCCAACCACGCCAGCCGCACCACTATGCCAATGACATGCAAAGCCAGCCACGTCTCCGCGCCAAGGCATTCCAACCATGCCAGCCGCACCAATTTGCCAATGGAATGCCATGCCAGCCACGTCTCTGCGCCAAGGCATGCCAACCATGCCAGCCACGTCTCCGCGCCAAGGCATGCCAACCATGTCAGTCACACCACATTGCCAATGGCATTCCATGCCAAACATACCACTTTGCCAATGACATGCCATGCCAGCCACGTCTCTGTGCCAAGGCATGCCAGCCGCACCACTGTGCCAATGGCATGCCATGCCAACCACGTCTCTGCGCCAAGGCATGCCAACCGTGCCAGCCGCACCACTCTGCCAATGACATGCCATGTCAGCCACGTCTTCGCGCCAAGGCATGCCAACCATACCAGCCGCACCACTGTGCCAATGGCATGCCATGCCAGCCACGTCTTCGCGCCAAGGCATGCCAGCCGCACCACTGTGCAATTGGCATGCCATGCCAACAACGTCTCTGCGTCGAGGCATGCCAACCATGCCAGCCGCACCACTGTGCCAATGACATGCCATGTCAGCCACGTCTTCGCGCCAAGGCATGCCAGCCGCACCACTGTGCCAAGGCATTCCACCCACGTCTCCGCGCCAAGGCATGCCAACCATGCCAGCCGCACCACTGTGCCAATGGAATGCCATGCCAGCCACGTCTCCGCGCCAAGGCATGCCAACCATGCCAGCCGCACCACTATGCCAATGACATGCAAAGCCAACCACGTCTCCGCGCCAAGGCATGCCAACCATGCCAGCCGCACCACTTTGCCAATGGAATGCCATGCCAGCCACGTCTCCGCGCCAAGGCATGCCAACCATGCCAGTCACACCACTTTGCCAATGGCATTCCATGCCAAGCACACCATTTTGCCAATGACATGCCATGCCAGCCACGTCTCTGTGCCAAGGCATGACGACCATGCCAACCACTCCACTGTGCCAATGGCACGCCATGCCATCCACGTCTCCGCGCCAAGGAATGCCAACCATGCCAGCCGCACCACTGTGCCAATGGCATGCCATCCCAGCCATGTCTCCACGTCAAGGCATGCCAACCATGCCAGCTGTACCACTGTGCCAATGGCAAACCATGTTAGCCACATCTCCGCGCCAAGGCATGCCAACCATGCCAGCCGCACCACTGTGCCAATGGCAACCCATGCCAGCAACATCTCTGCGCCAAGGCATGCCAACCATGCCAGCCGCACTATTGTGCCAATAGCAAACCATGCCAGCCACATCTCCGCGCCAAGGCATGCCAACCATGCAAGTCGAACCACTGTGCCAATGGCAAACCATGCCAGCGACATCTCCGCGCCAAGGCATGGCAACCATGCAAGCCGCACCACTGTACCAATGACATGCCATGTCATCCACGTCTTCACGCCAAGGCATGCCAACCATGCCAGCCGCACCAATGTGCCAATGGCATGCCATCCCAGCCACGTCTTCGCGCCAAGGCATGCCAACCATACCAGCCGCACCACTGTGCCAATGGCATGCCATGCCAGCCACGTCTCCGCGTCATGGCATGCCAACCATGCCATCCGCACCACTGTGCCAATGGAAAACCATGCCAGCCACCTCTCCGCGCCAAGGCATGACAACCATGCCAGCCGCACCACTGTGCCAATGGCATGCCATGCCAGCCACTTCTCCGCGCCAAGGCATGCCAACTATGCCAGCCGCACCATTGTGCCAATGGCATTCCATGCCAGCCACGTCTCCACGCCAAGGCATGCCAACCATGACACCCGGACCACTGTGCCAATGGCATGCCATGCCAGCCACGTCTCTGCACCAAGGCATGCCAACCATGCCAGCCGCACCATTTTTCCAATGACATGCCATGCCATCCACGTCTCTGCGCCAAGGCATGGCAACCATGCTAGCCGCACCACTATGCCAATGGCATGCCATGCCTACCACGTATTCGCGCCAAGGCATGCCAGCCGCACTACTGTGCCAATGGCATGCGATGCCAACCACGTCTGTGCGCCAAGGCATGCCAACCATGCCAGCCGCACCACTCTGCCAATGACATGCCATGTCAGCCACATCTTCGCGCCAAAACATGCCAACCATGCCAGCCGCACCACTGTGCCAATGGCATGCCATGTCAGCCACGTCTTCGCCCCAAGGCATGCCAACCATGCCAGCCGCACCACTGTGCAATTGGCATGCCATGTCAACCACGTGTCTGCGCCAAGGCATGCCAACCATGCCAGCCGCACCACTGTGCCAATGACATGCCATGTCAGCCACGTCTTCGCGCCAAGGCATGCCAGCCGCACCACTGTGCCAATGGCATGCCATGCCAGCCACGTCTTCGCACCAAGGAATGCCAACCATGCCAGCCGCACCACTGTGCCAATGGCATGCCATGCCAGCCACGTCTCCGCGCCAAGGAATGCCAACCATGCCAGCCGCACCACTGTGCCAATGGCATGCCATCCCAGCCATGTCTCCACGTCAAGGCATGCCAACCATGCCAGCTGTACCACTGTGCCAATGGCAAACCATGTTAGCCACATCTCCGCGCCAAGGCATGCCAACCATGCCAGCCGCACCACTGTGCCAATGGCAACCCATGCCAGCAACATCTCCGCGCCAAGGCATGCCAACAATGCCAGCCGCACTATTGTGCCAATAGCAAACCATGCCAGCCACATCTCCGCGCCAAGGCATGCCAACCATGCCAGCCGAACCACTGTGCCAATGGCAAACCATGCCAGCGACATCTCCGCGCCAAGGCATGGCAACCATGCAAGCCGCACCACTGTACCAATGACATGCCATGTCATCCACGTCTTCACGCCAAGGCATGCCAACCATGCCAGCCGCACCAATGTGCCAATGGCATGCCATCCCAGCCACGTCTTCGCGCCAAGGCATGCCAACCATACCAGCCGCACCACTGTGCCAATGGCATGCCATGCCAGCCACGTCTCCGCGTCATGGCATGCCAACCATGCCATCCGCACCACTGTGCCAATGGAAAACCATGCCAGCCACTTCTCCGCGCCAAGGCATGCCAACTATGCCAGCCGCACCATTGTGCCAATGGCATTCCATGCCAGCCACGTCTCCACGCCAAGGCATGCCAACCATGACACCCGGACCACTGTGCCAATGGCATGCCATGCCAGCCACGTCTCCGCACCAAGGCATGCCAACCATGCCAGCCGCACCATTTTTCCAATGACATGCCATGCCAGCCACGTCTCTGCGCCAAGGCATGGAAACCATGCTAGCCGCACCACTATGCCAATGGCATGCCATGCCTACCACGTATTCGCGCCAAGGCATGCCAGCCGCACTACTGTGCCAATGGCATGCGATGCCAACCACGTCTGTGCGCCAAGGCATGCCAACCATGCCAGCCGCACCACTCTGCCAATGACATGCCATGTCAGCCACATCTTCGCGCCAAAACATGCCAACCATGCCAGCCGCACCACTGTGCCAATGGCATGCCATGTCAGCCACGTCTTCGCGCCAAGGCATGCCAACCATGCCAGCCGCACCACTGTGCAATTGGCATGCCATGTCAACCACGTGTCTGCGCCAAGGCATGCCAACCATGCCAGCCGCACCACTGTGCCAATGACATGCCATGTCAGCCACGTCTTCGCGCCAAGGCATGCCAGCCGCACCACTGTGCCAATGGTATGCCATGCCAGCCACGTCTTCGCACCAAGGAATGCCAACCATGCCAGCCGCACCACTGTGCCAATGGCATGCCATGCCAGCCACGTCTCCGCGCCAAGGCATGCCAACCATGCCAGCCGCACCACTATGCCAATGATATGCCAAGCCAGCCACGTCTCCGCGCCAAGGCATGCCAACCATGCCATCCACACCACTTTTCCAATGGCATGCCATGCCAGCCACGTCTCCGCGCCAAGGCATGCCAACCATGGTAGCCGCACCACTATGCCAATGGCATGCCATGCCAGCCACGTCTTCGCTCCAAGAAATGCCAACGATGCCAGCCGCACCATTGTGCCAATAGCATGCCATGCCAGCCACGTCTTCGCGTCAAGGCATGCCAGCCGCACCACTGTGCCAATGGCATGCCATGTCAACCACGTCTCTGCGCCAAGGCATGCCATTCATGCCAGCCGCACCACTCTGCCAATGTCATGCCATGTCAGCCACATCTTCGCGCCAAGGCATGCCAACCATACCAGCCGCACCACTGTGCCAATGGCATGCCATGCCAGCCACGTCTTCGCGCCAAGGCATGCCAACCATGCCAGCCGCACCACTGTGCAATTGGCATGCCATGCCAACCACGTCTCTGCGTCAAGGCAAGCCAACCATGCCAGCCGCACCACTGTGCCAATGACATGCCATGTCAGCCACGTCTTCGCGCCAAGGCATGCCAGCCGCACCACTGTGCCAAGGCATGCCAGCCACGTCTCCGCGCCAAGGCATGCCAACCATGCCAGTCACACCACTTTGCCAATGGCATTCCATGCCAAGCACACCACTTTGCCAATGACATGCCATGCCAGCCACGTCTCTGTGCCAAGGCATGACGACCATGCCAACCACTCCACTGTGCCAATGGCACGCCATGCCATCCACGTCTCCGCGCCAAGGAATGCTAACCATGCCAGCCGCACCACTGTGCCAATGGCATGCCATCCCAGCCATGTCTCCACGTCAAGGCATGCCAACCATGCCAGCTGTACCACTGTGCCAATGGCAAACCATGTTAGCCACATCTCCGCGCCAAGGCATGCCAACCATGCCAGCCGCACCACTGTGCCAATGGCAACCCATGCCAGCAACATCTCCGCGCCAAGGCATGCCAACCATGCCAGCCGCACTATTGTGCCAATAGCAAACCATGCCATCCACATCTCCGCGCCAAGGCATGCCAACCATGCCAGCCGAACCACTGTGCCAATGGCAAACCATGCCAGCGACATCTCCGCGCCAAGGCATGGCAACCATGCAAGCCGCACCACTGTACCAATGACATGCCATGTCATCCACGTCTTCACGCCAAGGCATGCCAACCATGCCAGCCGCACCAATGTGCCAATGGCATGCCATCCCAGCCACGTCTTCGCGCCAAGGCATGCCAACCATACCAGCCGCACCACTGTGCCAATGGCATGCCATGCCAGCCACGTCTCCGCGTCATGGCATGCCAACCATGCCATCCGCACCACTGTGCCAATGGAAAACCATGCCAGCCACCTCTCCGCGCCAAGGCATGACAACCATGCCAGCCGCACCACTGTGCCAATGGCATGCCATGCCAACCACTTCTCCGCGCCAAGGCATGCCAACTATGCCAGCCGCACCATTGTGCCAATGGCATTCCATGCCAGCCACGTCTCCACGCCAAGGCATGCCAACCATGACACCCGCACCACTGTGCCAATGGCATGCCATGCCAGCCACGTCTCCGCACCAAGGCATGCCAACCATGCCAGCCGCACCATTTTTCCAATGACATGCCATGCCAGCCACGTCTCTGCGCCAAGGCATGGCAACCATGCTAGCCGCACCACTATGCCAATGGCATGCCATGCCTACCACGTATTCGCGCCAAGGCATGCCAGCCGCACTACTGTGCCAATGGCATGCGATGCCAACCACGTCTGTGCGCCAAGGCATGCCAACCATGCCAGCCGCACCACTCTGCCAATGACATGCCATGTCAGCCACATCTTCGCGCCAAGACATGCCAACCATGCCAGCCGCACCACTGTGCCAATGGCATGCCATGTCAGCCACGTCTTCGCGCCAAGGCATGCCAACCATGCCAGCCGCACCACTGTGCAATTGGCATGCCATGTCAACCACGTGTCTGCGCCAAGGCATGCCAACCATGCCAGCCGCACCACTGTGCCAATGACATGCCATGTCAGCCACGTCTTCGCGCCAAGGCATGCCAGCCAGCCACGTCTCCGCGCCAAGGCATGCCAACCATGCCAGCCGCACCACTATGCCAATGACATGCCAAGCCAGCCACGTCTCCGCGCCAAGGCATGCCAACCATGCCATCCACACCACTTTGCCAATGGCATGCCATGCCAGCCACGTCTCCGCGCCAAGGCATGCCAACCATGGTAGCCGCACCACTATGCCAATGGCATGCCATGCCAGCCACGTCTTCGCTCCAAGGAATGCCAACGATGCCAGCCGCACCATTGTGCCAATAGCATGCCATGCCAGCCACGTCTTTGCGTCAAGGCATGCCAGCCGCACCACTGTGCCAATGGCATGCCATGCCAACCACGTCTCTGCGCCAAGGCATGCCATTCATGCCAGCCGCACCACTCTGCCAATGTCATGCCATGTCAGCCACATCTTCGCGCCAAGGCATGCCAACCATACCAGCCGCACCACTGTGCCAATGGCATGCCATGCCAGCCACGTCTTCGCGCCAAGGCATGCCAACCATGCCAGCCGCACCACTGTGCAATTGGCATGCCATGCCAACCACGTCTCTGCGTCAAGGCAAGCCAACCATGCCAGCCGCACCACTGTGCCAATGACATGCCATGTCAGCCACGTCTTCGCGCCAAGGCATGCCAGCCGCACCACTGTGCCAAGGCATGCCAGCCACGTCTCCGCGCCAAGGCATGCCAACCATGCCAGCCGCACCACTGTGCCAATGGCATGCCATGCCAGCCACGTCTTCGTGCCAAGGCATGTCAACCATGCCAGCCACACCACTATGCCAATGACATGCAAAGCCAGCCACGTCTCCGCGCCAAGGCATGCCAACCATGCCAGCCGCACCACTTTGCCAATGGCATGCCATGCCAGCCACGTCTCCGCGCCAAGGCATGCCAACCATGCCAGTCACACCACTTTGCCAATGGCATGCCATGCCAGGCACACCACTTTGCCAATGACATGTCATGCCAGCCACGTCTCCGCGCCAAGGCATGCCAACCATGCCAGCCGCACCACTGTGCCAATGGCATGCCATGCCAGCCACGTCTCCACGCCAACGCATGCCAACCATGCTAGCCGCACCACTGTGCCAATGGCATGCCATGCCAGCCACATCTCCGCGCCAAGGCATGCCAACCATGCCAGCCGCACCACAGTGCCAATGGCATGCTATGCCTGCCACGTCTCCGCGCCAAGGCATGCCATCCACGTCTTCGCGCAAAGGCATGCCAACCTTGCCAGCCGCACCACTATGCCATGGCATGCCATACCAGGTACGTCTTTGCGCCAAAGCATGCCAACCATGCCAGCCGCACCACTATACCAATGGCATGCCATGCCAGGCACATCTCGACGCCAAGACATGCCAACCATGCCAGCCGCACCACTATGCCAATGGCATGCCATGCCAGCTACATCTCTGCGCCAAGGCATGCCAACCATGGCATCCACACGACTGTGCTAATGTCAAACCATGTCAGCCACATCTCCGCGCCAAGGCATGCCAACCATGCCAGCCGCACCACTGTGCCAATGGCAAATCATGCCAGCGACATCTCCGTGCCCAGGCATGCCAACCATGCCAGACGCACCACTGTGCCAATGCAATGCCATGTCAGCCACGTCTTCGCGCCAAGCCATGCCAACCATGCCACCGCACCACTGTGCCAATGGCATGCCATCCCAGCCACGTATTCGCGCCAAGGCATGCCAACCATGCCAGCCGAACCACTATGCCAATGACATGCCAAGCCAGCCACGTCTCCGTGCCAACGCATGCCAACCATGCCAGTCGCACCACTGTGCCAATGGCATGCCATGGCAGCCACTTATGCGCGCCAAGGCATGTCAACCATGCCAGCCACACCACTTTGCCAATGACATGTCATGCCAGCCACGTCTCCGCGCCAAGGCATGCCAACCATGCCAGCCGCACCACTGTGCCAATGGCATGCCATGCCAGCCACGTCTCCGCGCCAAGGCATGCCAACCATGCCATCCGCACCACTGTGTCAATGGCATGCCACGCCAGCCACGTCTTCGCGCCATAGCATGCCAACTATGTCAGCCGCACCATTCTGCCAATGGCAAGCCATGCCAGGCACGTCTCCTTTACAAGGCATGCCAACCATGCCAGTCGCACCACTGTGCCAATGGCAAACTATGCCAGCCACATCTCCGCGCGAAGGCATGCCAACCATGCCAGCTGCACCACTGTGCCAATGGAAAACCATGCCAGCGGCATCTCCGCGCCAAGGCATGCCAACCATGTTAGCCACGTCTTCTCGCCAAGGCATGCCAACCATGCCAGCCGCACCACTATGCCAATGACATGCAAAGCCAGCCACGTCTCCGCGCCAAGGCATGCCAACCATGCCAGCCGCACCACTTTGCCAATGGCATGCCATGTCAGCCACGTCTCCGCGCCAAGGCATGCCAACCATGCCAGTCACACCACTTTGCCAATGGCATGCCATGCCAGGCACACCACTTTGCAAATGACATGTCATGCCAGCCACGTCTCCGCGCCAAGGCATGCCAACCATGCCAGCCGCACCACTGTGCCAATGGCAGGCCATGCCAGCCACGTCTCCACGCCAAGGCATGCCAACCATGCCAGCCGCACCACTGTGCCAATGGCATGCCATGCCAGCCACATCTCCGCGCCAAGGCATGCCAACCATGCCAGCCGCACCACAGTGCCAATGGCATGCTATGCCTGCCACGTCTCCGCGCCAAGGCATGCCATCCACGTCTTCGCGCAAAGGCATTCCAACCTTGCCAGCCGCACCACTATGCCAATGGCATGCCTTACCAGGTACGTCTTTGCGCCAAAGCATGCCAACCATGCCAGCCGCACCACTATACCAATGGCATGCCATGCCAGGCACATCTCGACGCCAAGACATGCCAACCATGCCAGCCGCACCACTATGCCAATGGCATGCCATGCCAGCTACATCTCTGCGCCAAGGCATGCCAACCAAGGCATCCGCACCACTGTGCTAATGTCAAACCATGCCAGCCACATCTCCGCACCAAGGCATGCCAACCATGCCAGCCGCACCATTGTGCCAATGGCAAATCATGCCAGCGACATCTCCGTGCCAAGGCATGTCAACCATGCCAGCCGCACCACTGTGCCAATTTCATGCCATGTCAGCCACGTCTTCGCGCCAAGCCATGCCAACCATGCCACCGCACCACTGTGCCAATGGCATGCCATCCCAGCCACGTAATCGCGCCAAGGCATGCCAACCATGCCAGCCGAACCACTATGCCAATGACATGCCAAGCCAGCCACGTTTCCGTGCCAAGGCATGACAACAATACCAGCCGCACCACTTTGCCAATGACATGCCATGCCAGCCACATCTCCGCGCCAACGCATGCCAACCATGCCAGTCGCACCACTGTGCCAATGGCATGCCATGGCAGCCACTTATGCGCGCCAAGGCATGTCAACCATGCCAGCCACACCACTTTGCCAATGACATGTCATGCCAGCCACGTCTCCGCGCCAAGGAATGCCAACCATGCCAGCCGCACCACTGTGCCAATGGCATGCCATGCCAGCCACGTCTCCGCGCCAAGGCATGCCAACTATGCCATCCGCACCACTGTGCCAATGGCATGCCACGCCAGCCACGTCTTCGCGCCATAGCATGCCAACTATGTAAGCCGCACCATTCTGCCAATGGCAAGACATGCCAGGCACGTCTCCTTTCCAAGGCATGCCAACCATGCCAGTCGCACCATTGTGCCAATGGCAAACTATGCTAGCCACATCTCCGCGCGAAGGCATGCCAACCATGCCAGCTGCACCACTGTGCCACTGGAAAACCATGCCAGCGACATCTCCGCGCCAAGGCATGCCAACCATGTCAGCCACGTCTTCTCGCCAAGGCATGCCAACCATGCCAGCCGCACCACTGTGCCAATGACATGCCATGCCAGCCATATCTTCGCGCCAAGGCATGCCATGCCAGCCACGTCTCCACGCCAAAGAATGCCAGCCGCACCACTGTGCCAATGGCATGCCATGCCACCCACGTCTCCGCGCAAGGCATGCCAACCATGCCAGCCGCACCACTGTGCCAATGGCATGCCATGCCAGCCACGTCTCCACGCCAAGGCATGCCAACCATGCCAGCCGCACCACTGTGCCAATGTCATGCCATGCCAGCCACATCTCCGCGCCAAGGCATGCCAACCATGCCAGCCGCACCACAGTGCCAATGGCATGCTATGCCTGCCACGTCTCCGCGCCAAGGCATGCCAACCGCACCACTGTGCCAATGGATTGCCATGCCATCCACGTCTCCGCGCAAAGGCATGCCAACCTTGCCAGCCGCACCACTATGCCAATGGCATGCCATACCAGACACGTCTTTGCGCCAAAGAATGCCAACCATGCCAGCTGCACCATTGTACCAATGGCATGCCATGCCAGGCACATCTCGACTCCAAGACATGCCAACCATGCCAGCCGCACCACTATGCCAATGGCATGCCAGCTACATCTCCGCGCCAAGGCATGCCAACCATGCCATCCGCACCACTGTGCCAATGTCAAACCATTCCAGCCACATCTCCGCGCCAAGGCATGCCAACCATGCCAGCCGCACCACTATGCCAATAGCAAACCATGCCAGCGACATCTCCGGGCCAAGGCATGCAAACCATGCCAGCCGCACCACTGTGCCAATTGTATGCCATGCCAGCCACGTCTCCGCGCCAAGGCATGCTAACCATGCCAGCTGCACCACTGTTCCAATGGCATGCCATGCCAGCCACGTCTCCGCGCCAAGGCATGCCAACCATGCCATCCGCACCACTGTGCCGATGGCTTTCCATGCCAGCCACGTCTTCGCGCCAAGGCATGCCAACCATGTCAACCGCACCACTCTGCCAATGGCATGCCATACCAGGCACGTCTCTGCGCCAAGGCATGCCAACCATGCCAGCCCCACCACTGTGCCAATGGCATACCATGCCAGCCACATCTTCGCGCCAAGACATGCCAACCATGCCAGCCGCACCACTGTGCTAATGGCATGCCATGTCAGCCACGTCTTCGCTCCAAGGCATGCCAACCATGCCAGCCGCACCACTGTGCAATTGGCATGCCATGTCAACCACGTGTCTGCGCCAAGGCATGCCAACCATGTCAGCCGCACCACTGTGCCAATGACATGCCATGTCAGCCACGTCTTCGCGCCAAGGCATGCCAGCCGCACCACTGTGCCAATGGCATGCCATGCCAGCCACGTCTTCGCACCAAGGAATGCCAACCATGCCAGCCGCACCACTGTGCCAATGGCATGCCATGCCAGCCACGTCTCCGCGCCAAGGCTTGCCAACCATGCCAGCCGCACCACTATGCCAATGACATGCCAAGCCAGCCACGTCTCCGCGCCAAGGCATGCCAACCATGCCATCCACACCACTTTGCCAATGGCATGCCATGCCAGCCACGTCTCCGCGCCAAGGCATGCCAACCATGGTAGCCGCACACTATGCCAATGGCATGCCATGCCAGCCACGTCTTCGCTCCAAGGAATGCCAACGATGCCAGCCGCACCATTGTGCCAATAGCATGCCATGCCAGCCACGTCTTTGCGTCAAGGCATGCCAGCCGCACCACTGTGCCAATGGCATGCCATGCCAACCACGTCTCTGCGCCAAGGCATGCCATTCATGCCAGCCGCACCACTCTGCCAATGTCATGCCATGTCAGCCACATCTTCGCGCCAAGGCATGCCAACCATACCAGCCGCACCACTGTGCCAATGGCATGCCATGCCAGCCACGTTTTCGCGCCAAGGCATGCCAACCATGCCAGCCGCACCACTGTGCAATTGGCATGCCATGCCAACCACGTCTCTGCGTCAAGGCAAGCCAACCATGCCAGCCGCACCACTGTGCCAATGACATGCCATGTCAGCCACGTCTTCGCGCCAAGGCATGCCAGCCGCACCACTGTGCCAAAGCATGCCAGCCACGTCTCCGCGCCAAGGCATGCCAACCATGCCAGCCGCACCACTGTGCCAATGGCATGCCATGCCAGCCACGTCTCCGTGCCAAGGCATGTCAACCATGCCAGCCGCACCACTATGCCAATGACATGCAAAGCCAGCCACGTCTCCGCGCCAAGGCATGCCAACCATGCCAGCCGCACCACTTTGCCAATGGCATGCCATGCCAGCCACGTCTCCGCGCCAAGGCATGCCAACCATGCCAGTCACACCACTTTGCCAATGGCATGCCATGCCAGGCACACCACTTTGCCAATGACATGTCATGCCAGCCACGTCTCCGCGCCAAGGCATGCCAACCATGCCAGCCGCACCACTGTGCCAATGGCATGCCATGCCAGCCACGTCTCCACGCCAAGGCATGCCAACCATGCCAACCGCACCACTGTGCCAATGGCATGCCATGCCAGCCACATCTCCGCGCCAAGGCATGCCAACCATGCCAGCCGCACCACAGTGCCAATGGCATGCTATGCCTGCCACGTCTCCGCGCCAAGGCATGCCATCCACGTCTTCGCGCAAAGGCATGCCAACCTTGCCAGCCGCACCACTATGCCAATGGCATGCCATACCAGGTACGTCTTTGCGCCAAAGCATGCCAACCATGCCAGCCGCACCACTATACCAATGGCATGCCATGCCAGGCACATCTCGACGCCAAGACATGCCAACCATGCCAGCCGCACCACTATGCCAATGGCATGCCATGCCAGCTACATATCTGCGCCAAGGCATGCCAACCATGGCATCCACACGACTGTGCTAATGTCAAACCATGTCAGCCACATCTCCGCGCCAAGGCATGCCAACCATGCCAGCCGCACCACTGTGCCAATGGCAAATCATGCCAGCGACATCTCCGTGCCCAGGCATGCCAACCATGCCAGACGCACCACTGTGCCAATGCAATGCCATGTCAGCCACGTCTTCGCGCCAAGCCATGCCAACCATGCCACCGCACCACTGTGCCAATGGCATGCCATCCCAGCCACGTATTCGCGCCAAGGCATGCCAACCATGCCAGCCGAACCACTATGCCAATGACATGCCAAGCCAGCCACGTCTCCGTGCCAACGCATGCCAACCATGCCAGTCGCACCACTGTGCCAATGGCATGCCATGGCAGCCACTTATGCGCGCCAAGGCATGTCAACCATGCCAGCCACACCACTTTTCCAATGACATGTCATGCCAGCCACGTCTCTGCGCCAAGGCATGCCAACCATGCCAGCCGCACCACTGTGCCAATGGCATGCCATGCCAGCCACGTCTCCGCGCCAAGGCATGCCAACCATGCCATCCGCACCACTGTGCCAATGGCATGCCACGCCATCCACGTCTTCGCGCCATAGCATGCCAACTATGTCAGCCGCACCATTCTGCCAATGGCAAGCCATGCCAGGCACGTCTCCTTTACAAGGCATGCCAACCATGCCAGTCGCACCACTGTGCCAATGGCAAACTATGCCAGCCACATCTCCGCGCGAAGGCATGCCAACCATGCCAGCTGCACCACTGTGCCAATGGAAAACCATGCCAGCGGCATCTCCGCGCCAAGGCATGCCAACCATGTCAGCCACGTCTTCTCGCCAAGGCATGCCAACCATGCCAGCCGCACCACTATGCCAATGACATGCAAAGCCAGCCACGTCTCCGCGCCAAGGCATGCCAACCATGCCAGCCGCACCACTTTGCCAATGGCATGCCATGTCAGCCACGTCTCCGCGCCAAGGCATGCCAACCATGCCAGTCACACCACTTTGCCAATGGCATGCCATGCCAGGCACACCACTTTGCAAATGACATGTCATGCCAGCCACGTCTCCGCGCCAAGGCATGCCAACCATGCCAGCCGCACCACTGTGCCAATGGCATGCCAACCATGCCAGCCGCACCACTGTGCCAATGGCATGCCATGCCATCCACATCTCCGCGCCAAGGCATGCCAACCATGCCAGCCGCACCACAGTGCCAATGGCATGCTATGCCTGCCACGTCTCCGCGCAAGGCATGCCATCCACGTATTCGCGCAAAGGCATGCCAACCTTGCCAGCCGCCACCACATGCCAATGGCATGCCTTACCAGGTACGTCTTTGCGCAAAGCATGCCAACCATGCCAGCCGCACCACTATACCAATGGCATGCCATGCCAGGCACATCTCGACGCCAAGACATGCCAACCATGCCAGCCGCACCACTATGCCAATGGCATGCCATGCCAGCTACATCTCTGCGCCATGGCATGCCAACCAAGGCATCCGCACCACTGTGCTAATGTCAAACCATGCCAGCCACATCTCCGCACCAAGGCATGCCAACCATGCCAGCCGCACCATTGTGCCAATGGCAAATCATGCCAGCGACATCTCCGTGCCAAGGCATGTCAACCATGCCAGCCGCACCACTGTGCCAATTCCATGCCATGTCAGCCACGTCTTCGCGCCAAGCCATGCCACCGCACCACTGTGCCAATGGCATGCCATCCCAGCCACGTAATCGCGCCAAGGCATGCCAACCATGCCAGCCGAACCACTATGCCAATGACATGCCAAGCCAGCCACGTCTCCGTGCCAAGGCATGCCAACAATACCAGCCGCACCACTTTGCCAATGGCATGCCATGCCAGCCACATCTCCGCGCCAACGCATGCCAACCATGCCAGTCGCACCACTGTGCCAATGGCATGCCATGGCAGCCACTTATGCGCGCCAAGGCATGTCAACCATGCCAGCCACACCACTTTGCCAATGACATGTCATGCCAGCCACGTCTCCGCGCCAAGGAATGCCAACCATGCCAGCCGCACCACTGTGCCAATGGCATGCCATGCCAGCCACGTCTCCGCGCCAAGACATGCCAACTATGCCATCCGCACCACTGTGCCAATGGTATGCCACGCCAGCCACGTCTTCGCGCCATAGCATGCCAACTATGTAAGCCGCACCATTTTGCCAATGGCAAGCCATGCCAGGCACGACTCCTTTCCAAGGCATGCCAACCATGCCAGTCGCACCATTGTGCCAATGGCAAACTATGCTAGCCACATCTCCGCGCGAAGGCATGCCAACCATGCCAGCTGCACCACTGTCCCAATGGAAAACCATGCCAGCGACATCTCCGCGCCAAGGCATGCCAACCATGTCAGCCACGTCTTCTCGCCAAGGCATGCCAACCATGCCAGCCGCACCACTGTGCCAATGACATGCCATGCCAGCCATATCTTCGCGCCAAGGCATGCCATGCCAGCCACATCTCCACGCCAAAGAATGTCAGCCGCACCACTGTGCCAATGGCATGCCATGCCACCCACGTCTCCGCGCCAAGGCATGCCAACCATGCCAGCCGCACCACTGTGCCAATGGCATGCCATGCCAGCCACGTCTCCACGCCAAGGCATGCCAACCATGCCAGCCGCACCACTGTGCCAATGTCATGCCATGCCAGCCACATCTCCGCGCCAAGGCATGCCAACCATGCCAGCCGCACCACAGTGCCAATGGCATGCTATGCCTGCCACGTCTCCGCGCCAAGGCATGCCAACCGCACCACTGTGCCAATGGATTGCCATGCCATCCACATCTCCGCGCAAAGGCATGCCAACCTTGCCAGCCGCACCACTATGCCAATGGGATGCCATACCAGACACGTCTTTGCGCCAAAGAATGCCAACTATGCCAGCTGCACCATTGTACCAATGGCATGCCATGCCAGGCACATCTCGACGCCAAGACATGCCAACCATGCCAGCCGCACCACTATGCCAATGGCATGCCATGCCAGCTACATCTCCGCGCCAAGGCATGCCAACCATGCCATCCGCACCACTGTGCCAATGTCAAACCATTCCAGCCACATCTCCGCGCCAAGGCATGCCAACCATGCCAGCCGCACCACTGTGCCAATGGCAAACCATGCCAGCGACATCTCCGCGCCAAGGCATGCCAACCATGTCAGCCACGTCTTCTCGCCAAGGCATGCCAACCATGCCAGCCGCACCACTGTGCCAATGACATGCCATGCCAGCCATATCTTCGCGCCAAGGCATGCCATGCCAGCCACGTCTCCACGCCAAAGAATGCCAGCCGCACCACTGTGCCAATGGCATGCCATGCCACCCACGTCTCCGCGCCAAGGCATGCCAACCATGCCAGCCGCACCATTGTGCCAATGGCATGCCATGCCAGCCACGTCTCCACGCCAAGGCATGCCAACCATGCCAGCCGCACCACTGTGCCAATGTCATGCCATGCCAGCCACATCTCCGCGCCAAGGCATGCCAACCATGCCAGCCGCACCACAGTGCCAATGGCATAATATGCCTGCCACGTCTCCGCGCCAAGGCATGCCAACCGCACCACTGTGCCAATGGATTGCCATGCCATCCACGTCTCCGCGCAAAGGCATGCCAACCTTGCCAGCCGCACCACTATGCCAATGGCATGCCATACCAGACACGTCTTTGCGCCAAAGAATGCCAACCATGCCAGCTGCACCATTATACCAATGGCATGCCATGCCAGGCACATCTCGACGCCAAGACATGCCAACCATGCCAGCCGCACCACTATGCCAATGGCATGCCATGCCAGCTACATCTCCGCGCCAAGGCATGCCAACCATGCCATCCGCACCACTGTGCCAATGTCAAACCATTCCAGCCACATCTCCGCGCCAAGGCATGCCAACCATGCCAGCCGCACCACTGTGCCAATGGCAAACCATGCCAGCGACATCTCCGGGCCAAGGCATGCCAACCATGCCAGCCGCACCACTGTGCCAATTGTATGCCATGTCAGCCACGTCTCCGCGCCAAGGCATGCTAACCATGCCAGATGCACCACTGTTCCAATGGCATGCCATGCCAGCCACGTCTCCGCGCCAAGGCATGCCAACCATGCCATCCACACCACTGTGCCGATGGCTTTCCATGCCAGCCACGTCTTCGCGCCAAGGCATGCCAACCATGTCAACCGCACCACTCTGCCAATGGCATGCCATACCAGGCACGTCTCTGCGCCAAGGCATGCCAACCATGCCAGCCCCACCACTGTGCCAATGGCATACCATGCCAGCCACGTCTTCGCGCCAAAGCATTCCAACCATGCCAGCCGCACCACTATGCCAATGGAAAACCATGCCAGCCACTTCTCCGCGCCAAGGCATGCCAACCATGCTAGCCGCACCATGTGCCAATGGAATGCCAAACCCTTGGCCCTACCATGCCAAGCCGTCCAAACCCTTGGCCCCACTACGCCAAGCCATCCGCACTATTCTTCCTTGGCCCCACTATGCTAATCCTTCCGCACCATTCTGCCTTGGCCCTACTGTGCTAATCCTTCCGCACCATTCTGCCTTGGCCCCACCATGCCAAGACGTCCAAACCCTTGGCCCCACTATGCCAAGCCGTCCGCGCCATTTTCCTTGGCCCTACCATGTTGGCCTTCCCTATGCATATACCAAAACGAAGGCGTGCGACGATCAACGACCACCCTTCAATCCTAGATGCAAATTCTAGCCGTCCAAGGTCGCCGGACAACACATGGTAACCTTTGGCTCAAAACCCTAGTTTTGGCCACGCCAAACCGCGCCAAGGCATTTCATGCGACATGTGCCAATGGCATGCCAACCACCTTGTCGCGCCATACCATGGCGGCCTTCCCTATGTGGCTACGAAAACGAACGCGTGCGACGATCAACGGCCACCCTTCAATCCTAGTCGTCCAAGGTCGCCAGACAACGCATGGTAACCTTTGGCACAAAATCCTAGTTTTGGCCATGCCAAACCGCGCCAAGGCATGCCATGCCAATGTGCCAATGGCATTCCAACCACTTTTCCGCGCCATACCATGCCGGCCTTCCCTATGCGGCTACCAAAACGAAGGCGTGCGACGATCAACAGACACCCTTCAATCCTAGCCGTCCAAGGTCGCCGGACAACACATGGTAACCTTTGGCCCAAAACCCTAGTTTTGGCCACGCCAAACCGCGCCAAGGCATTTCATGCGACATGTGCCAATGGCATGCCAACCACCTTGTCGCGCCATACCATGGCGGCCTTCCCTATGTGGCTACGAAAACGAACGCGTGCGACGAT
The DNA here is from genome assembly GCF_003573695.1 of Papaver somniferum. Classification (NCBI taxonomy): domain Eukaryota; kingdom Viridiplantae; phylum Streptophyta; class Magnoliopsida; order Ranunculales; family Papaveraceae; genus Papaver; species Papaver somniferum. Next base: position 127,453,283 of record NC_039367.1, on the reverse strand, counting down.
CAACGGCCACCCTTCAATCCTAGTCGTCCAAGGTCGCCAGACAACGCATGGTAACCTTTGGCACAAAATCCTAGTTTTGGCCATGCCAAACCGCGCCAAGGCATGCCATGCCACATGTGCCAATGGAATGCCAACCACCTTGCCGCGCCATATCATTCTGGCCTTCTCTATGTAGATACCAAAGCGAAGGCGTGCGACGATCAACGGCCACCCTTCAATCCTAGATGCAAATCCTAGCCGTCCAAGGTCGCCGGACAACACATGGTAACCTTTGGCCCAAAACTCTAGTTTTGGCCACGACAAACCGCGCCAAGACATGCCATGCCACATGTGCCAATGGCATGCCAACCACCTTGCCGCGCCATACCATGCCGGCCTTCCCTATGTGGCTACCAAAACGAAGGCGTGCGACGATCAACGGCCATCCTTCAATCCTAGATGCAAATCCTAGCTGTCCAAGGTCGCCAGACAACGCATGGTAACCTTTGGCCTAAAACCCTAGTTTTGGCCACGCAAAACCGCGCCAAGGCATGCCATTCCACATGTGTCAATGGCATGCCAACCACCTTGCCGCGCCATACCATGCCGGCCTTCCCTATATGGCTACCAAAATGAAGGCGTGCGACGATCAACGGCCACCCTTCAATCCTAGATGCAAATCCTAGCCATCCAAGGTAGGCAAACAACGCACGGTAACCTTTGTCCCCAAACCCTAGTTTTGGCCACGCCAAACCGTGCTAAGGCATGCCATGCCACATGTGCCAATGGCATGCCAACTACTTTGCCGCGCCACGCCATACCAGCCTTCCCTATGCGGATGCCAAAACGAAGGCCTTCAACGATCAACGACCACCTTTTCATCCAAGATGCAGATCTTAGCCGTCAAAGGTTACCAGCTAACGCATGACAACTTTTGGCCCTAGTTTGGTCGCGCCTAAACAAAGCCAAAACCCTAACTTTTGGCCACGCCTAAACTAGGCCATATTAAAGCAATAACGAGCATGCTTTCATGCCACTGGCTACCAAACGAAGGGTTGCAATAATCAACGGCTACCTTTCCTCTTAAGATGTGAAATCTCGTCTGTCGAAGGTCATCGAGCCGGAAAGTCTCCCAAGCTCGACTTGCCAGATGACAATAACATGCTACATGTTTTCCATGAAAACACTCGAGACATCAACGCATGTCACAAACTGGGGGATGCTCATTGGGTATTGGTTTGGCGGTTTACAGCGTGCGGCGTACAATACGCCCGTTATAAGAATGTATCACAAGGATGAGGCGGTTAGTAAATACAGGGAGTAATGGTGAAACACTTTCTTTTATGTAACATCAATTCCAGGCGTTACGGGTTACCACCTCCTCCCATTTACTCACCCGTTTTCCATTTTTTAATGAGACCAGAGTACGTTTCACTTCGACTTGTATAAATAGGCATTACCTATTTCCACCGAACGACAAGTTCAGGTCAGGAGCATACAACACTCAGAAAACATTTGTTAGCTTTCCATCTGTTAGCTTCCCACTTTCTGATACAAGTCGTAGAAAACAACTATTCTTCCAGAATCAACTATTCTTGTCTCAACACTTTCTTCGCTTCCCTCCCCAAAACCAACCCTTCTCCTTCACTTTGTGACCGAAGCAAGTCTGGAACGACCATTTCTTGGTTTAGGCCGGATTTGTACAGATTGATCTCTCGAATCTAAAGTACTGCCTTGCAGTACATTGTTTAGGGTTTAAATTCGTTTCTCACCCACACACCCGAAATTACCAAAATCAGCAGAAACTGTTTTCACCCTCAAACAAGGATGTCTGATGAATTTAATGAACTATAAGAGTCCAGACATTACATATAGTGTGAGTAAGTTAAGTAGTTATACTTGTAATTCAGAGCAGGAATGTTGGGATGCACTTAGTAGAGTATTATGGTACCTAAAGTACTCTATGACATTTTCTTTGATATATAAAAGGTATCATGTTATCCTTGAGAGATTTTGTGATGCAAACTGGATAGTTAACTCAGAGGATTCTAAGTCTACGAGTGGATATGTTTTCACTCTAGCATGAGGGTTTATTTTTGGAAGATTTCCAAATAGACATATATTGCTCAATTCATTATGGAATCTGAGAAGCACGAGAGGGGCCCGAGTGCCTAAGATGCTTTTTTCGAAGACATTCGTGTCTGGCATGTGCCTATGACAGCTATATCTGTACATTGTATTATCCAAGTTGTAATAGCTAAAGATCTAAATAAACAACTAATCTCTACAGGCGTTATTTCCATTGATTGGATAAAGTCCAAGGAGAATATCGTAAACCCTTTGACGAATGGTTTTTCTAAAGATATAGTTATAGTAATGCATCTAAGGGGATGGGTCTAAAGCTCATAAATTAAACTTTCCATGAAGGATACTCAACCTTGCTGACTGGAGATACCAAGATCAAGGTTTCGAATGAGACAACGAATTTGTGGTGGTTAAGGTAAACACTATCAGATAATTTCGTTTTTTATCCTTTCCCTATGGTATAGACGTGATAGTGTGACTGCATGTGTAGGATGACTTTTAAATAAGTCTTCATGAGTTCTATAGTTTTAATTTAAGATTGAAGTGGGGTGTAGCAGTAAACACTCTTGATGGAACTCACCTATCTGAATGAGCAAGTGGGGCCGCTTCCTATGAGAATATGAGATGATTCTCTAAAGCATTTCTGAGAAGCGGGATATGTCCAGGGAAAAATTGGACACAACGACACGAGCTTGGCAACAATCTTGGAGATATCATGCGTGGATGTTATCACGAATTACATCAAACACTAGCAGTTCAAGACATCACGTTCACTGTCACTAGCAAGTAGTTCCAGTAATATCTCACTAAGCAAAGGTTCAATACCTCATGGACACCTCTGCCTAAAATAGTATTTTCTGCGTTTTTATGTGATTTTTCTTTCTTTTTTTATCGAAATTTAGTTCGAGTTTTATGTTGTTTTGATGGTTTTGGTATTATTGGAACTTATGACCTAAGGGTCATTAAGGGTTCACTAGCCTATTTTAACTTAGGTGAACGAAACCTTTGGTCCCGCATATGGAAAACTAAAGATGAAAGCTCTTTACACTACTATGATTGTTTGCAATCCATAGTATGACCCTTGGGTCAACATACTGTTGTGTGAGGGACAGGACGTTGGAATGGCTAGTATGACTTCAACATGCACGATCCGTCTGTCTGATCAGTCAGTTCGGGTCGTGAGATTGGGATACTAATTTACCAAGATCTATTTGTGTTTTCATATTTTATCGAGGTTTTCATTCATGTGGGGGATTGTTGGAAAACAATTAATAAAAAAATGATTTTAAAAGTTTTTAAGAAAAATAATAACTTATTGTTTTCTTTTGTGAATGAAACTTATTAGTCCCACATCGTGGAGTTTCCACTTTTTAGTTGTTTTAAGAGACTATTTAAACTTTTTAGTCCCACATCGGGGAGTTCCTATTATTAAGTTGTATTATTCCATTATATAAAGAAATTTCTCTACTTTTGTAAAATCCATGGGAAAGGGATTTCTATATATTTTAGAGAGACCCAAAGGAGAAATATTTTTATATTGTTTTTCTTAAGCATTTGCGTTTTTCCTTAAGGTTTTTTTTCGGAGTTGATCATCTCAAGTTGAGTATCTATTATATATGCTAGTAATAGGTGTAGTAGGGTGTTTTATCCTGAAAGCATCCACCCTGTGGGGGATATAATATAACTTTTGGGTGTAGCCGTGTGCTAATGTCTTAAGGACAACGTGTTGAACATATGACTCGCTCTGTTTTTTCAAAGTTTTACCATGTTGTTGTTGCGGAGACCTGGGGAGCTCTTCCATTTTGTCAAATCGATCAGTCCCATTATAAAGGAGCTAAATATCAATAACTTTTGTTTATTTGTGTTGATGGTGGTTTTTAGTTCAGGGTTAAAATTGTAAAACCCTCGCATTTGATATGTCGTCACTCTGCAAAGAAACTGAGCCATGTAAAAAGTGATGAGTGTTCAACCTCTCCACTGGCGCATTTATTGAGCAACTCAATATTTTCTCATGAAATTTATCCAGAATGGTGCATGTAGCAACAATCCCAGATATTCTGTAAATTTCGGCACCCTGCCTATATTATTCAATTAATATAAGTTTCTTTGAATGCTTTTTGTGCTATGTTCCCCGGCTGAACCCTTAATATTGATATTGCATGACAATTTATGTTCACTCGCAGTAGAATAACACGAATTTCCAAGTATCAAGGTTAAGGTCCTTGCATAAAAGTACTCAATCGGAAAGCATACTGCTCTCTGGCAATAAACTTGAAAGAACTTTGTATCAACACAAAGAATTCAAACAATTTTGTGATAATTCATAAGATTCAGATATTACCCTGACTAATTTGCAAAATTTATGGTTTTGCGCCCTGCATAGTATATTAGACCCCGTCGGTCGAAATTAAGCTTAGGCGAACTAGGCAATTAATCCGCTATGGATTAGTAGGTGCAAAATCCTACCCAAAATCAGAAAACAAGGAATAAAAGAAGCCGCGGGATAGGAGCAGCAACAAAGGAAGGTGTGGCCATGCCATAAGCCAGCCAACGCCACTTACAAGTGGCCACACCCCATGTTGCCTGACCGTCCCTATTTCTCATCGACTAATCAGGTCGCTTTAAATCCGCTACACGCATTTGGAATGAGGTCGCGCCCATAGTGCTTGTCGTCCCTCTTTCCATCGACCAATCAGGTCACTCTAAATGCGCCACACGCATTTGGAATGAGGTCGTTCCCATAGTGCTTTCCGGCCCTCTTTCTATCGACCAATCAGGTCGCTCTAAATGCGCCACACGCATTTGGGATGAGGCCGCGCCCATAGTGCTTGTCGGCCCTCTTTCCATCGACCAATCAGGTCGCTCTAAATGCGCGCACACGCATTTGGGATGAGGCCGCTCCCATAGTGCTTTCCGTCCTTCTTTCCATTGACCAATCAGGTCGCTCTAAATGCGCCACACGCATTTGGGATGAGGCCGCGCCCATAGTGCTTGCCGGCCCTCTTTCCATCGACCAATCATGTCGCTCTAAATGCTCCACACGCATTTGGAATGAGGCCGCGTCCATAGTGCTTGTCGTCCCTCTTTCTATCGACCAATCAGGTCGCTCTAAACCTGCCACAGCAATATGCCATGGCCACCCATGGCTATCCTTGCGCTTGTGGTCGTTCCCACATTATGGCCCTGCTATAATTCCCTTGACGCGGCCATGGCACCATCTACACAAAAAACGTCACCGTACCGCGGCCACATGCCACACGCGCTAATTAGGGTTGCGGCATGCCAAACCCTAATTTAGGCAGGGCCGCTATGACACACGCCACACACACTAATTAGGGTTGCGGCATACCAAACCCTAATTTAGGCAGGCGCAACTGCACCACTATACCACTACTGGCGGCAACAGAATGTGGTCATAATCAATGGCCACCCTTTCTCATGAGTTACAATCTCAGCCGTCCAAATTCGCCACAGAATTTACAGGCCTGTGGAAAGTCTTAGGCGACCAGCCAAGACAAGCCCAATAGCATCACATGATATTCTCCTGTGGAAAGTCTCCTGACTTTGACTTGCCACACATAGCAATCTGCTACACGTTTTCCACGAAAAAACTTGAGACATCAAACATGTCACAAACTAGGGGATGCTCATCAGGGTATTGGTCTGGCGGTTTACATCGTGCGGCGTGCAACACGCCCATTATAAGAAAGTGTCAGAAAGCAGGGCAGTTAGTGGCGGCGAGAAGTATTTGGTGTAAACTAACCCGTTTCCTTCCTAGTGGGAACGTGGTTTCTGGCATTTACACATGACCCTACTTCTCCATCATTCTCACTTTCTACGAGATCAGGGTGCGTTCATTATGACTTGTATAAATAGGTTTTACCTATTTCAACCAAACAACAAGTTTTGGTTAGAACAACAATACAGTATCCAGAAAAATACCAAAGCACTGATAGCTTTCATTCCGTGAGCCAGTTCCAAATTCTGATACAAGTCATAAAATAGCCACACCTTCTTCGCTTCCCTCCCTAATACCAACCCTTATCCTTCACTTTGTGACTGAAGCAAGACTGCAACGACCATTTCTTGGTTTAGGCTAGGATTGTACATATTAATCCCTCGAATCTAAAGTACTCCTGTGCAGTGCATTTGTTTTAGGTTTAATTAGATTTGTTTCTCATCCACACACCCAAATTTACCAAAACCAGCAGAAACAGTTTTTACCCATAAACAATTTGATTTTTCTTTGTTTTTGATTATTGCACCCAACACTTTACAACCCATAGAAATATCACTATTGTTAATATCCGAAACTTCACCCACTGGCATTAGAGTTGTCTTGTGGAAGTCCACATTAAGGACGGAGATAATTTCAAACCAAATCGAAATGTTGCGAAGATTGGGGATATTGTGCTGGTTACTTATCAAGAAGACAAAGGTATCATCCGTGAATTGAATATCTGTGATTTTAGCTCCACCTGGAACAATCACAAATCCATTAAGCCAACCACATTGAGCAGCTCTCTCGAAGATTAAGTTTAAGGATTCAAAAATAAGGAGAAATAAGAATGAAGAGAGAGAAGGTCTCCTTGTCGAAGACTTTTGAGATTTTGAAATGACCATTTGAGGACCCATTTATAAGCACGGAGAGATTCATGTGTGACATTAGAGCCTCAATCCAACCTTTCCATTTGATTTCAAATCTCATTCTTTACAAAACATAGTCCAAAAAAGATCAATCTACGTTATCATAAGCTTTTTGAAAATCGATAATAAGGTCTTAAAGACTAGGAATTACTGTTAAAATCGCGATGATACGACAACAACTTCTTATGAAGTAGAGCACGTAATTTTGAATGTAAAACGAAAAGCATATTTTACAGCACTACTAATGGAGGTAACAATCTACTGGGAGGTACAAAATCTAAATAAAAGAAACTGGAACACACTTTGTATAGATTTTGATACCTCCCCGTTAAACTAATACACCCGTTAACAATCATGAGACGGATGGTAGTGAAAATAAATAGAATAACACCAACGAATTATAAATAAATTATATAATATAAAGAGGGAGGGTACACTCACATTTATATTTTCACATTATCTTATATTTGGGGTGTCTTTTTTTAAATAAAACTTAAACGATAATGGATTTGAAGCTAATATTTTGAGAGGTGTTTGAAAAAGCGGGGGTCTAATAGCCATACCCAATATTTCGCTTAGAAATCTGTATGGACTAACTCCAAGACAGTTCTGAGAGCACCAACTAATACAATGAGCTCAATCAAGAAATTTATCCAAGAGTTATATCTCTGTTTCTTAATGTAATCAGCAAATCAAACAGATAGAAATACGTGATCCTGATTATTATAAGAAACAACTTGGAAGGTATCAAAAACCAATATCCAAGTGTCAATCAATTCAATCAACAACCAAAGGTTGTATTCATAATTGATTGAACTTACGCACAACCTGTGATATTTCAATTATATAAACAAATACAATGTGGAAAACAAATAACACCGACACCAGAAGTTTTGTTAACGAGGAAACCGCAAATGCAGAAAAACCTGTGATATTTCCCAGTTGCTAGAGTTCTCCCTTATATAGTCTTCAAATCATGGTTTACAATCAATGTTACCTTGGTAACAAAGCATTCAATATTCACTGTTAGATGAAAACCTGATTTGACTCAAGATAATGTCTTTCAACTGTTAGATCGAACTTAGCTTGTTACACACAAATGAAAAGTGACTTCATTTAGATATGAGTAACCGTACCTAAACGTTTGGCTCAACAATAGTTAACCGAAGTTAGTTATATGAACACTTCCATATCAACCTTATCCATCTTAACCATAACTAGTTCAAATGACTCAAATGAAACTAGTTCTAGAGTTGTTCAATTGTTTATATTCTCATAGAAGTATACAAGACAAAATTGAAGCAAAATCGATTTTGATTCACTCGAATCAATTCATGAACATTATAGCCACGGTTTTCATTCCTTAATATATAAATGCATTAGTTTATGAATAAACCGATTTTAGAACATAACCTACTCAAGTATGCAAACGGGTACGTATACCTAAGTGGCTGAACTAAGTTTGAGTTCGCCAGTATGCGAACGGGTACGCATACCTTCCAAACTCAGTTGAATTTCCAGAACTTGAAACTCACGCCCGTATGTATACCGGTATGCATACTAAGTTCCCGGACTTTCATTAACCAATCATTGAAACATTCTTAGAAGATGACAATAGCTGTCTCACACAAACTATTAGCTTCGAAGAAATTTTCAAGTGATCGAATGATCAATATGAAACATTCCGAGTCTACATCAAATGACTGTCTCACATAAATCATGTAAGATGTTACAAGGAAATTTTCACATGATCATCTTTTGACTTTCGTCAAGAATAAGATGAACTTGGTTAAAGCGAAAGCTTACCAACACATATTTCGAGAAATATGTAAGCAAGTTAAACTCAGCTCAAAATATCAAATGTGTATAATTGAAGTCTATATAGCTATACGACTTTTGTCTCAAATAGGAGATAGAGTAGATAGACTTTTGAGTGATAGATGAGTTTAACTCTCTACATACCTTTTGTTGATGAAGTTCCACAAGCTCCCCTTAGTAGTTCTTCGTCTTCAATCGATGAACAATGTGAAGTCTAATGCTCAACTACACTTTCTATCCTAATCCGAGACTTATCTATAAGTAGACTAGAAATCAAGACTTATAGTTTTGGCAACTAAACTTGAAAACAAGCTTGAGATAGCAACGGTTACGAGTTCGACCGTGCAGTTCTCTAACAATCTCCCCCTTTGTCAATTTTAGTGACAAAACTACCAATACATGTGGATTACAAAATAAATAAACTTTGTAGATTCTCATCCAAATGCTTGATTTCTTTGGTTCTTCAACATTACTCGAAATCTTCGTCACTTCCAAGTACTCCAGTGATTGAACGTGTTTAACCCATCATCATAGTTGTTGAAGATCCGTAGCTATAACAATGAGAAAACAATAGCTTTCAATCATTGTTATGCAGTGTCATAGTATCATTACACAATATCAAAGTCCAATTGTATCACAACTTTGACAATAATACTATGGTGATATGTATCACTTCCCCTTGGTCAATACTTAATCTCACATGAAAACCACTCCCCCCTACATAATGATCCCTAAACCATATGTATTTGTAGTGTGAACTACACATTAATTCTCCTCCTTTTTGTCAATATAAATTGGCAAAGGTACGAAAACTAGTGGGATCATAATGAAATTCTCATAGAGATACTTCATGACTAAAAGAGAACATATCAACTTTATTTCGATGATTTCACATAGTCGAAACTTAGTTTATTCATCAAGGAGTTTATAAAGATAGAAGAAAACTCCTACAATCTTCCACAGTCGCACTCCCCACAAAGATTTGGCAATTAAGCACAAGTTCAATTAAGAACTCTTCCCCATAAAATGTCATTCCCGAAAAAACAACAAGAGCGACCTTACTTTTACAAGAAAAGTAGAATTTCTTTGGACATTAACAAATTACTTGAGACATGAATTTGTATCCAGAAAACTCAATTAAATTAACCACAAGATAACCCATGATTAATTTAATTGGAAATGCTCAACATAAGAGAACTTACGAAGCCGCACATTACTTTCTCCTATAAGTGGATCAGGGAAAGATCAATACTGCGGAATATTCAAAGATTCATTTTATTTTCATCAATATTTTCATAAAGACATATAATGGCTTAATCTTTGCAATCAAAAGTTCATCCTATCTTCCATCAATATTTGCATAATGACATAATAGGCTTAACTTTTGACATAAATGGGACAATCATAATTCACGGACTCAAACATACATATCCCATAACAATTTTTACAATATATAAAACCAATAAATATTAATAATGCAAAATCATCTTCCAAATAAACTTTAGAATTTAAATAAATAAATCTAAAAACATTGCAAGATGAAAATTGTTGGCAATAGCTATGTGCACTCACAATAATTGCTATTTCAAACCCTAGTTATCCTTCTTAAAACACAAGAATAAATTCTCATAATAAGTTTCCTAGATAAAACAAAATAACTCAAAATAAAAAACAAAAACCGATCACAAGCAAAATCAAAGTTCACGTTCGGAAGCTTCACGGGTTTCAAGACCTTTGAGCTTGTGATTTGTAGGATCAGAATCTCGCAACGACAATATTTCAGCGAAATTATCAACAACACAATACAACAGCGTCGCAGAACAATTTCAAGAAGAATATAATAAATGACGTCTGCTAAGATCACAAGAAAGATGTGATAGTCCTGCGAAATTTAGAGAGCTTGCGAAATTAATATTTGTAAGGTTGCGAGAATGTCGCAAATCATACCCGAAAATAAAGGACAGATTAGCTGTCATCCACTATGTATTTCCCTATAAATAGTCGTTCAAGTTGTAAAGAAATGGAGGAGATCTTTTTTGAGTAAGAAACAAGTAAATAGGAGAGAGAAAGTCTAGAGCAGAGGTGATTCTTGATTTCTTTATTTTTTCTTGAAAGAACATTCAAAGATTGATCAATAAAATTAAGAGTGTAAACCTAAAAAAAAGTTGATTAATAATGAAATCATATGAGGGGTGTAGTGTAGGATTTTCTGCAACTACATAATGGCGCTAGAAACAAGGACCTTGAATATCGAAAGTTGAAGATTGTTGTTGAGAATATTCAAATCAAGAAAGTGATTAAATAAATCAGTGAACCAGTTAAAAGAAAGATGAATAGAATTAATGAAGATGACAAAAGATTGGAGTGTAATATGATAACAAAAACGATGGTTAATGAATTCCATGAAAACATCAAAGGAAGAATACATAAACGAAATTTTGAAGGAAAGAAGGTTATGGCGGTAGAAAAGACATCACCCTTGAAATATCGGGAAAAGCAAAAAATTACATTCATGGCGGCAGAAATACCAAAAGAAAATTTGAACCACACATCTCCATTGGTTATCACAGTGTCTATTATGCGAAAAGAGAAGGATACAACGACAAAATCCACAGGAGAATGGATATTGAACAAAACTTTAATCGATACAGGAAGTTCAGTGGATATAATATTTTATCACACATTCCGGGGAATGGGATTTAAAGATGAAGAAATGTCCAGTTCAACATATTTTTTTCACGGCTTTGGAAAATCCACAACAAAACCTAAAGGAGAGATAGTGGTATGAATTCCACTTGGAGAAATCGAAACACATGTAACGTTGTGCGTGGTGGATATGGAATCGTCATATAATATGTTATTAGGAAGACCATGAATACATGCGATAAAAGTTGTAGTATCAACGTTGCATCAATGTATTAAATTCCCCACACCAAATGGAATAGGTGAAATCAGAGGAGATGTTGACAATGCGAAATTATGTCATCAAATTGAAGTAAAGCATTATGAAGGACAATCAAAAAAGAAACAATTTCGCAGAAAGTTGGCAAAAGAAGCAAAGAAAGAAGAAGAATTCAGAGTATATATGATAAGGGCAAAAGAAGGCAAAGGAATACCCAGCGAAATTTCGGAAGAAGGAGAAGGACCTATGAAAACAATAAAAGAACCAACACCAATGGGAGAACCAAAACCCAGTTACACTGCTGCAGAACCAACAAAAGAAATAAACGTTGGGACTATAGAAGAACCTCTAATATTGAGAATTGGAACCAAAATGGATGTGGAAGAAGAAGAAAGAACTGTTAACTTGTTGCGAGAATATAAAGATGTTTTCGCAGGAAGCATGGATGAGATACCGGGAATAGATCCATCAATTACATGCCACAAGTTGGAGATTAACAAAAATGTGAGACCATTTAAACATAGAATAAGAAAAATTGCAACAACTTACCATTCCCAAATAGAAGAAGAACTGCAGAAAATGCTTGATGCGGGAATTATAAGAGAAGCTAAATACCTAGAATGGATAGCGAATATGGTCATTGTCCCAAAGAAAAAAAAAGGAATCAGGATTTGCATAGATTTCACTGATTTAAACAAAGCTTGCCCCAAAGATAGTTTTCCGTTACCAGATATTCCTCAAATGGTGGAATTCGCAGCGGCAAACGATAGAGTATCGTCTTTAGATGGGTACAAAGGGTATAACCAAATCCCTCTCGCTGAAGAAGATCAAGAACATACTGCTTTCTTTGCCCCTAGAGGTTTATATTGTTACACGAAAATGCCATTTGGTTTGCGAAATGCGGGAGAGACATACCAAAGAATGGTAGAGAAGGTGTTCGCAAAATGGATACACAAAACATTAGAAGTATACGTGGATGACATGTTAGTAAAGAGTAAAGAATCTAAAGAACATGTACAAGACCTGAGGGAGATTTTTGAACAAATGCGGAAGTATAACATTGAATTGAATCCTGAGAAGTTTACCATTGGAGTTGCATCGAGAAAATTTTTAGGCTACATTGTATCAAAGAAAGGAATACAGGTTGATCCAGAAAAAGTGCAAGCAGTTCGTGACATGCCAACACCAGAAACAATAAAAGATATACAGAAGTTGAATGGGCTTATAGCTTCGCTGGGGAGATTCATTTCGCGATCATCAGACAAATGCAAATATTTTTTCGATATACTCAAGAAGGGTGCGAAATTTAAAATGGACTGATGAATGTGAAAAAGCTTTTCAAGGGATCAAAGAACATCTTATGAATACAACTATTTTACAAAAAGCAGAATCAGGAGAAGAATTATTGATCTATCTTGCGACGACGTCACATGCATTAAGTGATGTGTTATTGCGAGTAGACGCAGAGTGGAGAAACCCATTTATTACATTAGCAAAACTTTTAATACTGCCGAGAAGAATTACTCAAAGATTGAGAAGTTAATCTTAGCATTAGTTTATGCATCATTTAAGCTCCGCATATACTTTCAAGCACACAAGATAAAGGTATTATCAAAAGTACCAATTGAAGCAGTGATGAAGAATTCTAAGAGATCAGGAAGAGTGGAGAGATGGAATGTACAAGTAGGCCACTTTGATATTAAATATGAAATTTTGTCTTCACCAAAATCACAAGTTGTTGCAGATTTCTTCGCAGAATTTCCTTTAGAAGAAGATGAAGCGGTAGAAGAAATGATGGATGTAGAATAAGAACACGGAGATCCAAAAGATTTATTAACAGAACCAAATAGATGGGAGATATTGGTAAATGGATCATCAAATGGAGAAGGAAATGGAATTCGAATTGTTTTAATTTCGCCAGAAGGAATAAAGATGGATTTTTCATTCAGATTGGAATTTGCATCCACTAATAATGAAACAGAATATGAAGCTGTGATACATGCCTTAAAATTCGCAATAGAAATGAAACTGGAAAATGCCAGGATCACTAGTGATTCGCAGCTAGTTATTCGCCAAATAAAGGGAGAGTATACTACAAATGAACCGTCCTTGAAGAAATACAAGAAGCTGGTTGAAATATTGTCAGCAAAAATCACAAAAATAAAATGGAGGCACATTTCAAGAAAGGATAACAGACTCGCAGACGCTTTTGCTTTCATCTCAAGCATGATGACAGATCCAACTGCGAGATGCATAAAAATAAAAACACTTCTGTCACCATCAATCAATAAAGAAGAAGAAGACGTGGATGTGATGATAATAGACAATGAAGAAGAAGAACAAATGAAAAATATCGCATACTGGAGAATGAAACTTCATGCATATTTGTCGAAAGGAGAAACACCAAGAAATAGATTGGAAACACACAAGTTAAAAAGCCGTGCAACGAATTATGAATTAAGAGATGGGTTGCTATACCGAAAATCCTTTAATGGACCATCACTTAGATGTTTGAGACGAGAGGAAGGAGAAAAAGTGCTAAAAATGTTACATAGTGGGGATGCTGGCAATCATAGCGTAGGAAGATCTTTGGCGCATAGAGCAAAAATGCAAGGTTATTACTGGCCATACATGCACGAAAATGCAAAACGAATATCAAGACGTTGGAATATTGTCAGCGGCATGGAAAGAAAATACATGCATCTGGAGCACCACCATCATCTTCAACTAGTGTGTGGCCTTTTGGAAAGTGGGGCTTAGATATTGTGGGACCATTTTTACCAGGTTCTGGACAAAGAAGATACTTAATAGTCGCAACAGATTATTTCACAAAATGGACAGAAGTGAAGGCAGTACAGCATATTCGCGACAAAGATATCTTTACATTCATATTCGAAAATATCATTTGCAGATTCGGAATTCCTGCACAGTTGGTATCTGATAATGGGAAACAATTTGAAGGACAGAATATAGAAATGCTACTTAATGCATTCAAGATAAAATGTGGAAAGTCTACTCCTTTGTATCCACAAGATAATGGGCAGGTAGAAGCAACAAACAAGATCAATTTCAGATATATTAAAGAAAAAATTGGAAGGACATCATAGAGCATGGTGCGAACAAGTACATAATGCAGTATGGGCTTATAATACAACTAGAAGAGAAGCTACTGGAATGTCACCTTTTTGTTTAACATACGGAGTTGAAGCGGTGTTACCAACAGAAGTTGTTATTCCGACAACAAAAAGAGAAGCTTGGGAGAAAAATCTTAGTGCGGGCTTGATTTTAAATAAACTTGATGAATTAGAAGAAAGAAGAGAAAAAGCTTTACAACATATGGAGAATTATCAGCGAAGATTAGCCCGAGAATATAATAAACGTGTCAAAATACGTGAATTTCAACCAGGAGATTTAGTTCTGCGAGAAACACCAATATATCAGCGAGAAAATGGTGGAAAATTAGCGAAATAATGGGATGGACCTTACATCATTAAGGAGATAGTTGGAACAGGAGCTTATAGATTAATGGATCCAGAAGGAAGAGATGTTGGTCATAGATTAGATAGACCATGGAACAGGTTGTACTTAAAAAGATATTATCCATAAGAAGCTTTGAGAAGTTATGGATTATGAAAGAATAATTGCAAGATTACTCATATCAAAACAAGATCATGATGTGCGAAATTTTCGCAGAGATAATCACAGAACAATGACATAAAAGAAAGGGGCGAACCTTTATGGCGTACACCCTAGTTCGCGAATAAAATTTCGCAAGAGGCAAATGTAAGACCTAAAGTACGTCATATTAGGGGGTACCTGTTGCATGGCTCAGGGAAAGGCTACACCGCCACCGGAACCTGAGTCATGGAGATTTGGGGTCAATAAAGCCCATCCGGGAGAGGCACCTTGGATTCTCAGCTTAAGCATATGACTTGGGTTGGGCGACTAAGGTAATAAGGACTCTCCCAAGGAGTGCAGATCTGATCAAGGCGCCGAGGTACACGGTTGAGTCAAGAGTGCCAGGGACGTTTGAAGCGTACCTTGCCATTCTTGACAAGTCTTGGCTTATACTGCACTCGGCCTGAAGAAAACCCCACTTAGGGTGCAGTCTCGTAACCATAAGCCCTATAGGTAAAAGGGATAAGAGGCTGCGAAAACAACTGGTTGTTGTTAAGACTGGATGGGAGGAGCTAACCTTGTATGGTAGAAGTACGCCTCCTTGAAGGGGCAACCAGGGGGAGATAAGGGCGGCACCCTCCATTAGGGAGCTGATAAGTGTCTTAAGACGCAAATGTCATGAGGCTTTTTATTCGCAAGGAATTAAGGCTTGTCATATTTGTGCAACAATCCTGAAGAGGCAATAATACAAAAGAAAAGATAAGACGAGATCAATGGGTTTTCGCATGAAAGTGCGAAGACGTCCTGCGATTTCGTCGCAAGACGGCAATGTCATGGGGCTTTATTTTCGCAAGAATATTTAGGCCTGTCATATTGTCGCAACATTCCTGAAGAGGCCATAATACAAAAGAAAAAGTTAAGGCAAGATCAATGGGTTTTTGCATGAAAGTGCAAGGACGTCCTGCGATTTTGTCGCAATGACAAGAGGTGGCATAATAAGACCTTTAATTAGGAAGGCAAAATAAGACCACATGATAAAACAAAATATTTATAAGTATTCGTAACAGATTATTTTTTCAAGAAAGATAATGAGAGGCAAGTATGGGAATCAATACACAAGAAGCATTATCTTTCTCATCAACAAAATATTAAAAGGAAAAGTTGATTCCAAAGTTGGTTGAAAATGTAACTCGCAAAAGTGATAAAAATAAGACAGTTCAAGAAGAAAAATAGATAAGAAGCTCAAGCTTCAGTATTAATTCAGTAGCAGGAGATAACAGAAATTCTTCGCCAATATTCTCATTATCGCAAGCCTCTCTTCATTTCGGTTTGATCTTCGCCTTGACTAGCATCTTGATTATCGCCAGCAATTACTTCTTCAGGAGAAATTTCTTTCTCATTTGATTAACACCAGCAGATGCTTCTTTAGAAGGAATTCTTCTTCATCTTCCAAGAAATTATCCTCTGCACCGCTTTCGTAATCATAATCACTATCAGCAGGACGAGGAACTTCATCATCATCTACTTCTAAAGGTCAATTGATGTAGGAGGAAGAGATTTGGACAATAAAATGTCATTTACAAGGACTTCAG
The DNA here is from genome assembly GCF_003573695.1 of Papaver somniferum. Taxonomy (NCBI): domain Eukaryota; kingdom Viridiplantae; phylum Streptophyta; class Magnoliopsida; order Ranunculales; family Papaveraceae; genus Papaver; species Papaver somniferum. The sequence continues at coordinate 127,436,642 of NC_039367.1, read as the reverse complement.
CCCGGAGATGAACTTGACGAAGAAGTGCTCTCTGATGATTCCTATCTTGAATATCCTTAAAAAAGCAAGATAATCAAGTCTTCTTTCTGCTCGGTCGCGAGAACCAGTAAGGGCAGAGACGAGCAATGCATTTTTTTGCGAATTTTGGCATATTTAGCCTCCAAAAGAAATGAAGAATGAAGATTCTTCTCAGACTCTGCGAAAGATAGAATACAAAATTTCATTAAGATGAAGAATCAGAAAGATATGACAAAGAAAAGATAATTAAGGCAGTCAAACTATTATGACTACCTTCCTTTTGCGAAATAAGGTGTTGAATCAAGGACAGACAACTATTCTCCCAACGGTCCATTGCGTCATCAAATTTATCTCCAACTAAACCTTTAAGTCGAGACTGAAGATTTTTCTCTTTAGAAATAAGAAAGGCATTTTTCTTCGCAAGAGAAGAATAAGATTCTTCTAATTTGGAATATTGTTCTTTAAGTGATTCGCCTTTACACTTAAAGCTATTCTACCTTGAATGAGTGTATCTCTTTCAGCGATAGATGACTCTGTTACTTCTTTAAGTTCATTTCTCAAAGAGCGAAGAGATTGCTCTTGGTCATCACATACTTTTGAAGAATACTAAGTTGTTGCGAAGATATCGCCATCTTGTTTAAATAAGTTCGCTTCTCTTGAGATAAGGTTTTATTCTCATCTGATAAAGTTTCCATCCCTAAATTAGCTTTAGTTAAAGAATAAGAAAGGCGAGATACTTCATTACTTAATAAATCTTGTCTTTGAACTAATTGGGTATTTTCATTGGTAAGATTATTTATATGATCAAGAGAATATGAATAGAGGTTATCTAATTGGTTATATTGATCCATCAATTTCTTTATCACGGGCTTCTTCAACAGCAGATTCAAATTGATATCTCTCCATTATTCGTTTCTGGTTTAAGCTTAACATGCGAAAGAGGGATTTCAAGGATAATTAAATATGGGAAGGATAAAACCATTAAAAAGGCAAATTAAAGACACAGATAAGAAAATCATACCTCTCAATTCATCATTCTTCTTGCGAAGATTGTCACGATCCAGCAAAACATTCTGAAGCTTTGATTTTCGAGACGAAGAGCATTACATTCTTTTTCCAAAGCTGTCTGCGAAGCAGCTCTGTCAGAACCCAAATGCTTGCTCAGAATTTCGCAAACATTAGACTTGATAGGATCAATAGAAGACTTCTTGACATCATCCAGACTTCAGATAAAACTTTGAAGCAATATCTATCCCTTCCACGGTTTCTTTCGAAAGAGGAAGAGACTTAGGTAGAGAACTGGTAGAGATAGAAGGTTGAGAAACATTCTCAATGGGAAGAGAAGAGGTTTCATTCACAGAAGGATCAACAAGGGGGTTTCAATCATTGAAAGGTCAGCTGAAGAAATGAAGTCTGAGGCAGCTTTTTCGCGAATTGGAGATAAAGGTTTATCTTGCGAAGATGTCGCAGGAGATTTAGAAGAGATGAGTAAGTGGAAGGGAACAGAAGTTGGAACAGTTTTAAGGTGGCGAGATTTCTTGAAAAAAAAAAAAGATTTATCACCCTGCGAATTACAATCCAGATAAGAAACAGAGGCAACAATATTGTTATTAGAAAAGGATAGTGTTTCTTACTACCTTCTCATTCGCAGACTTTCTTTTATGCGCAACAACCTTATGCTGCGATTTGGGAATGTTAGGGTTCTGAACTGTAAATCTAGTGTTGGAGGCGCTTTTGCTGAAATAACAAGAGTATGGGAATCACATAAACAACATCAAATAAGGCAATAAACAAGATCAATTTCAGCAAAACCATAAAGAAGAAAAAAGAAAACTAACCTTGATGAATCCATGGAAAACAATAGCAGGGAGATTGTTTCGAAGAAAATTACGAACGATGAAGATCAGAAGAAATAGTATGAAGATGAAGAAGAACTTAAAAAGATTGAAGAAAAAGAAGAAGTTGCAATAATGGAATTTGCAGAAGAACGATGAAGTTGCAGAGAAAATAAAAAGAAAGAAGAGAGTGAGAAGGAATATATATAGAGGGAATTTTCCTCGAGAAATAAACACGATTAATACGGAAAGATATAAGCGGTTAAAAAAACGGTTACAAAAGACGTGTCAAGAAAAAATGGAAGAAAGAATACGTGTGATAAATGCAGAATATGAAAGAGAACAGCTGCGGCATTTCTCACATCATTCTCTACTTCAGAGAAGATATGAGAAGAGCAAGATGTAGGATCAGAATCTCGCAACGACAATATTTCAGCGAAATTATCAACAACACAATACAACAGCGTCGCAGAACAATTTCAGGAAGAATATAATAAATGGCGTCAGTTAAGATCACAAGAAAGATGTGATAGTCCTGCGAAAATTAGAGAGCTTGCGAAATTAATATTTGTAAGGTTGCGAGAATGTCGCAAATCATACCCGAAAATAAAGGACAGATTAGCTGTCATCCACTATGTATTTCCCTATAAATAGTCGTTCAAGTTGTAACGAAATGGAGGAGATCTTTTTTGAGTAAGAAAAAAGTAAATAGGAGAGAGAAAGTCTAGAGCATAGGTTATTCTTGATTTCTTTATCTTTTCTTGTAAGAACATTCAAATATTGATCAATAAAATTAAGATTGTAAGCCTAAAATGAGTTGATTAATAATGAAATCATGTGGGGGGTGTAGTGTATGATTTCCTGCAACTACATGATTGACAGCATCAACCGCTAGAAGATATCCTCATTGAGAAGATCTTTCACATGTGTTTTCATGAGAACAAGGTCAGAGTTAACCTTTTTCAACTCAGTTTTTAACACATCAAGACCCTTCATAGTATCAATGAGCTGCAGTTTTGCCTTCTTAAAGTATTTGGGAAAATCATGAACCACTTCATCAGAGACCATCTCAACCTTTTCAACATCTTCATGAGTATATGCATAATAGCATGATACATTAGGATTGAGTTTGTCAGCATATACAATGGTTCTTTTCTTCTTCCGATCAAAACAGAAATATATTGCATTATCAACAAAATCTTCTGGAAAATCCCAAGAACGAGGAGGAGAAGACATTCTTGATAAGAGAAAACTTTGCTAGAGATAAATCAATCTCAAAAGGAAAAGTATATAAACGGTTTTAGGGAAATTTTAGGGTTTCTATAGTTGGTTCGTGAAAAGGAACATGGGTACCCGTACGAACAGAGCCTTGACCCATAAACACAAAAACTACTGAAAAAGGCAAACCAAAAACTGTTTGCAAAACATAATATTTCAAAGTGAATATTTTCACAAATCTTAGCTCAATAAATTTTATATTCTCCCAAGAGGAAAATTTAGAGCATAAGAGAAGCATTTTAACCCATTAAAAATTCATGGGAAAAGAAATAAAGCAAATCAAAAAGACAATCACAAGAATAAGACTCAACAGGGATAAAGATACTTGTGCAAAAATGTCCACAACATATAATCCAGCTAAGAACGACAAGAAAATAGCTCGACCAAACAGAGAACATTTTTCCACAGAGCATACCTGACCATTTTTCGCTCAACCAGGATTTTGTTTTGAGTGAGATATCAACCTTGTGATTAATTAGCACAAGTATGAGCATTGCGCTCATTAAGTGAAAATTGTTCACAGTTAAACCTCTTTTTCCTTATTTTTGGAGGAAAACCCTTTTGATGTGAAAAGTTATCATAAAACTCACTATCATCAAAATAAGACGCATATTATGGATTCTTACCTGAAGAGTTTTGATCAGAGGAATTTGACAGCCTGTTTATGAGCTCTTTGTATCCTTCAATTATAAAATTTAGGTTGTCTTTCACATCTCCATTTTTGATTCATTCTTTTGATACCTTATTCACATCAAGAACAACAACATCTCCCTTTTTAACCGAAGAAGATCCTCCTTGAAACCTTCTTGGACGATTTGTGCTAAGATTACTGTTACCAGTATGAACATTTGAGGAACAAATTGTACTGACTTTCCTGGAAGATTCACAGGGCAATTGATAAAACCGATTGGTTTAGACATACAAATGTCAGTTACACCTTCAAGAACTGAATCCAAGGTGTGTTGAAGTCGAACAATATAGTTGTCATTCAACCTAGATTTGATCTTGTGTTCATTATGCTCTTTTGAGTCACAAAAGAGACACATAGACTTGACACCATCGTTAGGAGATTTCTTCCTTCCAAGGAAAGTAGTAGTTCCTTGATTTAAGGAAGACACAAGCACATTTTTTCCAATAGAAAGAGAATGTGGATTAACTTCTGGAACTCAAATCACAGTTGAGACATAAGTGATTGGTATAGTGGACTCTTTAGAACATCCTTTACATTGAATAGAAAGTTTACTCAATAGATGTTCAATTTCCAATGAATTCTCCTTGAGTTTGGCCTCACGACGAGCCTTAATTTGAAGAACACGATCCCTTGTCATACCAATGAGAACATTGATTTTTTGTTTCAACCGATTGTTTTTATCATCCCGGATTCTAACAAGTTTTAGAATCACTTCACTTTCTTCAGCTGCTTCCCTTTCTTCACCGGAGTCAGACTCGTTTAAGAGGTAATCGGGGTAACACTCTTCAATACATGTCTGTTTCGTAGGAACAGAACGTTCATCTATATGTGAGATTTACAAGTCTTTCTCTTTAATAGATTTCATCGAAACATAAGTTTTGTCTCTGATGATGTATTTATCAGAGATAGTACTACTGTCCATAGAGTCAGATCGCCATAAACACAAAATTATAAGGTCTTAAACGTGTTTGCCTGCTATGATACCAATTGAAAAAGCGGGGGTCTAACAACCACACCCAATATTTCGCTTAGCAATCTGTATGGACTAAGTCCAATATAATTCTGAGAGTAACAACTAATAAAGCGAGCTCAATCAAGAAATATATCCAAGAGTTATAGCTCTGTTTCTTAATGTAATCAGCAAATCAAACAGATAAAAATCCGTGAGCCTGATTATTATAAGAAACAACTTGTACGGTATCAAAAACAAATATCCAAGTGTCAATCAATTCAATCAACAACCAAAGGTTGGATTCACAATTGGTTGAACTTACGCACAACCTGTGATATTTCAATTATATAAACAAATACAATGTGTAAAAGAAATAACACCGACACCAGAAGTTTTGTTAACGAGGAAACCGCAAATGCATAAAAACCCCAGGACCTAGTCCAGATTTGAACAACACACTGTATTAAGCCGCTACAAACACTAGCCTACTCCAAGTTAACTTTGGACTGGAATGTAGTTAAGCCCTAATCAATCTAATACTGATCAAGGTACAATCGCGTTTCTTACGCCGCTGAATCCCAGCAGGACTTTGCGCACTTGATTCCCTTAGCTGATCTCACCAACAACTAAGAGTTGCTACGACCCAAAGTCGACGAATTGATAAACCAATCTGTCTCACACAGAAAAGTCTATTGAATATATAAATTTTTCTCCCACAGAAATACCTAAGAGTTTTGTTCCGTATTTTGATAAATCAAGGAAAACAAGAACCAATTGATACATCAGACTTATACTCCCGAAGAACAACCGAGTAATATCAATCACCTCACAATAATCTTTAACTTATGGTAGAGAAACAAGATATTGTGGAATCACAAACGATGAGACGAAGATGTTTGTGACCACTTTTTATCTTGCCTATCGGAGATTAAATCTAGAGCAAATCTTAGAGAAGATAGTACTCAATACGATAGAAAACAGCAAGATCAGAACACGCAACTACATAGAAATAGTTGGGTATGGCTTCACAATCCCAATGAAGTCTTTAAGTCGTTAACCTACATGGTTTTGGAAAAAACCTAAGGTTAAAGGAGAATCGACTCTAGTAGCAACTAGTATCACACAAGAGGTGTGGGGATTAGGTTTCCCAGTTGCTAGAGTTCTCTATTATATAGTATTCAAATCAGGGTTTACAATCAATGTTACCTTGGTAATAAGCATTCAATATTCACCGTTAGATGAAAACCTGATTAGACTCAAGCTAATATCTTTCATCTGTTAGATCGAACTTAGCTTGTTACACACAAATGAAAAGTGACTTCATTTAGATATGAGCAACCATACCTAAACATGTACACCTTGTTGGCACAACAATATTTTACCGAAGTTAGACATATGAACACTTCCATATCAACCTTATTCATCTTAACCATAACTAGTTCAAATGACTCAAATAAAACTAGCTACAGAGTTGTTCAATTGTTTATATTCTCATAGAAGTATACAAGACATAAGTAAAGCAAAATCGATTTTGATTCACTCGAATCAATTCATGAACATTATAGCCACGGTTTGCAAAAGATTGAATTCCTTAATATATGAATGTATTAGTTCATGAAAAAACCGATTTAAGAACATAACCTACTCAACTATGCAGACGGGTACGCATACCTAAGTGGTCGGACTAAGTTTGAGTTCACCAGTTTGCGAACGGGTACGCATACCTTCCAAACTCAGTTGAATTTCCGAAACTTGAAACTCACACCAGTACGTCTATCGATATGCATGCTAAGTTCACGGACTTTCATTAACCAACCAGTACGCATACGGGTATGCATACTATGGTTCCTGGACTTGGAATAACTTGCAACAGTACGCATACTGTCTTATATCCAATCATGGTTATTTGTTCTAAACTCCCATTTCAATCATTGAAACATTCTTAGAAGATGACAATAGCTCTCTCACACAAACCGTTATCTTCGAAGTAATTTTCAAGTGATCGAATGATCAATACGAAACATTTCGAGTCTACATCAAATGACTGTCTCACACAAATCATGTAAGATGTTACAAGGCGATTTTCACATGATCATCTTTTGCTTCGTCAAGAATATAACATGAACTTGGTTAAAACGAAAGCTTACGAACACATATTTCGAGAAATATGTAAGCGAGTTAAACTCAGCTCGAAATATCAAATGTGTATAATCGAAGTCTATATAGCTATACGACTTTTGTCTCAAATAGGAGATAGAGTAGATAAACTTTTGAGTGATAGATGAGTTCAAGTCTCCACGTACCTTTTATTGATGAAGTTCCATAAGCTCCCCTTAGTAGTTCTTCGTCTTCAATCGATGAACGCCGTGAAGTCTAATGCTAAACTATACTTTTTATCCTAATCTGATGTTAGAGCATAGCTCGGTTGAACCCGCCAAGCATATGTCAAGTTTGGGTATCATATTTTAGTGAATCAAAACTGATTTAAAGAGTCGCTTGATTATATGCTAGAGTCAACTTCGAATAGGTTAGATTGAAAGTATTAGGATATGAGGCATTACAAGTATTACTTGAAGACTTGAAGAATGTGAAGAAGTAAGGAGATACAATGGCGACATCATCTTTCCACTTGAGGTTAGTCATATTTGACTTGAACCGTTTCATTCCTTAACGTATCTTTCAAGTCGTGCGCATTGGAAACATAACTGTGAAGCTATGAATGATTATACTCTAGTTAGACGTAGTATTAAGGAATATAATAAGAAGTATAACGATTATCTTTTGAACTTCGCATATAAGATATCGACATAATCGTTTGAATGCTATTGTGATTATGTATGGACATGGGTTGAAGTTTCGTCCTAGGAAACAATGTTTTACATTCGTTTAAAGGAAGTACATTCATGAACTTGTTTTTTAATCGAAAGGGAAATCGCTAGGCTTATTGGTATTGTTATTCACTGCAAATATTTTGAATTACCAATATGTGTGTTTAGTATAACCGCTCATGACTTACTTATGTTCTTGGTAAAACTATTCACAAGGCCTGACTTTTGTGTTGGTATGAGTTTTATTAGTGAAACCGATATTAAGTAATCACCTGAGATGGTATGATCGATTTGTTGTAATTGGTATGACCAACTCTGTCATTGGGAAATCGATCCTAGTAAGAGGTGCAACTGATCACAAAGGTGAATCGATCCTTGTAAGAGGTGCAACAAGTTTCTAGTTATTGGGAACCGATCCTATGAACAGGTGCAACACTTTTTTAGTTATTGGGAACCGATCCTGTGGACATGTGCACCAAATACAAGTTAAATACCATATATATGTGGGAACCGATCCTAGTGCCTAGTCAACCAAGTTTTGGTAACTAGCGTGACTAATTCTAGTACCCACATGGAGGTGAAACCGAAACTTGTTTTGGTAGAACCGCGAAACCCATGTTTGGTGATTTGATAGGATAATCATTAATCAATCACATAATTCTTGGAAGTCAGATGAACCAATTCTAAACTCGTTTTGGAAGTGTGGTAAACCGGTTCTAAGATTAGAAGTATAAAAAAAAAGACTTACAAAGTAAAGATGTCGACATACTTTGAACATGTGCTGTAACGCTTATCTTTTATTGTTCAAAGATATTCCTTAATAGCTAAAGGAGAATCCCGGATCGAAATAAATTAAGAATCTTTTAATTAAGGTTTTTAGTTTTGCATATCTTTAGAAAATAAAAATTAGTAATGTGCATTTACTAGTTGGAGATTTTCTAAGAGATTTTCGGTCAATATTTGGACAAAGCATTTCAAGGAATTATGGATTTTGAATTTGGAAATATATTGCATATCTTGAGAATATTTTCGGTTTTGGAAATTCCTTGGTGTCCAAACTTCCTTGGTCTATAAATATTGAAGTTTGCATTTCAAGCAAACTAATCCTTATAGCCAGCACAACTACCTAGTTGTGTTGTTACTGGTGGAGCCGCCTATTCGGAGAGGAAATTAACCTAATTAGGCGAATTCTCTTACGGCCGCTCGGTTTAAAGACTTCTTTGGGATTGAGAAGCTCTATTAGTACCGTTGGTGGGAAACTAGATAATTGTGGTTTATTATTAGTTTTCGATTGATTTTATTGACTAACGGTTGTTGAACTTTGATTGCACCTAGTTTGTTTATGCTTGAGAATCTTCTCTTCTGATATAAGATTCACTCAAACTAGATCGAAGTTTCGACGGGGATCTTTAGACTGTTTTTAGATCTAAAGACATCTTGTGATAATCCATTGTTAACAGACTCTGTTATGTGTGTGATTGATCACAAGAGACTCAAGTTGATTGTGTGCAGGTGTTTCTTGAATCCTAGATCTACAAAATTTAGGTTCAAAAATGGAAATTTTATGGAAGAAATCACACTTTCAGGGAGTAAACATCATCAAAAATTCAAAGACATGAAAAGAGTGAGAGAAAAAATTAGTTGTTGTGGTGAAATTTAAGGAGAAAATGGAAGTTTCAGTGGAAGATTTTCATGTTCAGGAGAAGAAGGAAAATGTGAAAGAAATTAAGGAAGGACGAAGAATTGATAAGAGGCAGATGCTGCAATTTCTATCACAAACAGAAATTCGAACATATGGTTTGAGCTGGAGCGAGTAAGCGATAGGTCACGAGTTCGAATTTCGCAGAGACACATATTTTTCATTTTCTTCTCATTTGCATGGGAGAATAAAGGAACAAGAGAAAAACATTGTGCGTTTATTTCGCAAAGAGATTCTTGAAAAGTTGGTCAAGAGAACAATATGTACGTTCGTGGTCGCAAGTTCGAACTTCCCTGCGAGCATAGTTTTCTTCTTTTTACAGATAGCGAAAAAATGAATAATTTCGCAATATTGTTTCATTAGTTCGCAAACAAGAGGTAGCACAGTTGGTCAAGATTCGCTAGAGTGAGTTGTAAGACTCGAGTTCGAATCCCTCATCAAGCTTAATTTTTCGCACATTTTTGAAATCCTAAAGGCGAAGAAATGGAATAAGGTACAGCATTGTGTGTTTTTTTCGCAAGCAACAAGTAGCGCAGATGGTCAGAGAAGGAGTATGCAAACTAGAGGACATGGGTTTGATTCTCCCTGCGACCAAATAATTTTTGCTTCGCAAATATTCATTTCTCAGAGTTGATATTTGATTACTTCGCATAGTCTTTGATTATTTCGCAAGAGAGGGTTAGCACAGTTGGTCAGGAGGCATGAATGCAAGCAGCAGGTTGCGGGATCAATTCTTGCTTCTCGCTTGTTTATTTTTATTATGCGAAATTTATACAGAATTTCCTCTTACACAGTTGGAATTTGATTACTTCGCAAGAACTTTGATTATTTCTCAATAGAGGCTTAGCACAATTGGTATGGTACGAGAAAACCCAAGAAGCAGGTCAGGGGTTCAAGTATCACTTCTCACACTTCTTTTTGCTGCGCGAAATTCATACATTTCAAGGAATTTATTCACTTCTTTGACAACGACTCACATGAAAGATAAGTACCACTTCCTTGAAAATTTTACTTTATACTAAGAACGAATAAAAAAATATTTGATTTGATTTACAAAAAGCGATTCAATCACACGATTACAAAGATTTCAAAGATTATAAAGATTACTAAGATTTCAAGATTACAAAGACTTCAAAATTACAGAGATTTCGAGATTTCAAAATTACAGAAAACTGAGAATTCAATTTATATATTTCTCTAGAATATTTCTTTTGTAGAGAATAAAAAGATTTTTGATTTGATTTACAAAACGCAATAGAATCGCAGAATTACAAAGATTTCACAACTACAAAGATTTCAGAGTTACCATGCATTACAATTTCTCTTGAATATTTATTTTGATTCAAATGATATGATATTATGAGAATGAAAGAATGAATAAAAGAGATGACAGAAATGAAAAGATGAATGAGATAATAAAGAAATAAGAACATTTTGCAGAAACAAAGAGACGCGAAAATTTCGCAGAAACGCGAATAAAATTTCGCAAATAGGGGCAAACCTTTATGGCGTACACCCTAGTTCACGAATAAAATTTTGCAAGAGGCAAATGTAAGACCTAAAGTACGTCATATAAGGGGGTACCTGTTGCATGGCTCAGGGAAAGGTTATACCGCCCCCGGAACCTGAGTCATGGAGATTTGGGGTCAATAAAGCCCATCCGGGAGAGGCACCTTGGATTCTCAGCTTAAGCATATGACCTAGATTGGGCGACTAAGGTAATAAGGACTCTCCCAAGGAGTGCAGAATCTGATCAAGGCGCCGAGGTACACTGTTGAGTCAAGAGTGCCAGGGGCGTTTGAAGCGTCCTTTCCATTCTTGACAAATCTTGGCTTATACTGCACTCGTCTCGAAGAAAACCCCACTTAGGATGCAGTCTCGTAACCATAAGCCCTATAGGTAAAAGGGATAAGAGGCTGCGAAAACAACTAGTTGTTGTTAAGACCGGATGGGAGGAGCTAACCTTGTATGGTAGAAGTACGCCTCCTTGAAGGGGAAACCAGGGGGAAGATAAGGGCGGCACCCTCCATTGGGGAGCTGGTAAGTGTCTTAAGACGCAAATGTCATGAGGCTTTCTATTCGCAAGAATATTAAGGCTTGTCATATTTTTGCAAAAATCCTGAAGAGGCAATAATACAAAAGAAAAAGATCAGACGAGATCAATGGGTTTTCGCACGAAAGTGCGAAGACGTCCTGCGATTTCTTCGCAAGACGGCAATGTCATGGGGCTTTATTTTCGCAAGAATATTTAGGCCTGTCATATTGTCGCAACATTCCTGAAGAGTCCATAATACAAAAGAAAAAGTTAAGGCAAGAACAATGGGTTTTTGCATGAAAGTGCAAGGACGTCCTGCGATTTTGTCGCAATGACAAGAGGTGGCATAATAAGACCTTTAACTAGGAAGGCAAAATAAGACCACATAAGAAAATGAGTAAGCAAGTAAGCTTGCGAGAATGATTATATGTAAGTAAACAAGCTTGCGAATATGTACATGGAAATGAAACTGAGGAAGTGAAAATGCCGCAGACTTGATATTATGATCATACTGTTATGAGATAATAATAGTGCAGGAAAAAGGAAAGATGAAACAAAAGTAAGAACTTGTGAAGAACAATAACTACACGAAGAAGAATGCATACACTAAAGAAAAAGGCAGAGAAATGAAGAATGGAAGCAATTTAAAGCTACATCAATTTTAGACGGCAAAATGAGCTAAATAACACAAACCTTAACTATACATTGCAATAGATAAGCATTCTCATCATACAAGCATCATACTTGCATCATAAAAGCATTGCATAAGCATTTCATGGCATAAACGTCGCATACACATTTCATAACATAATCATCACATAAGCATTATGTTCGCATAAGTACTTTACAAAACTGTACGAAATAATATTGCAGAATTTCGCAATAATATCGCAGAATTTAGCAGAATTATTCAGGATTATTCAGAATTTCGCAGAACTATTCAGAATTTCGCAGAACTATTCAGAATTTTGCAGAATTATTCATAATTTCGCAGGAGTATTCAGAATTTCGCAGGGTTATTCAGAATTTCACAGAGTGTGTCCGAATTTTGCAGAATGTGATTATTTCGCAGAATGTGATTATTCCGAACGATATGATTATTTCGCTCAATTACTTCGCACAATTATAAGCAACTTGAGGAGATTATACTATCACATGATCACAAAACATGAGACAGAGGCAAGATGAGAATGAAGCAACAATTCGCACATTCAACATTTTCTCAAGGATTCTACCTTCATAGATAAAGAACAGAGGAAACTATAGATTACCAAGAAAACTTTTTATGTTCTTTATCTCCTCGACAAGAATCATTTCCAAAGTGGACGTACAACAACAAGAATCCTCACCAAAAATGAAGTAATAATTTTGCACGAATAGAGGCAATTCTTATTATACAAGGACAGATACTTCTTATTTACTTCGCAGAGTTCTTCTTATATTTCGAGGATTGAGTACTTCTTATACTTCTTCAAGGATACTTCATACTTCACATACTTCAAGAGATGGTACTTCTTATTTACTTCACAACGCTCCGGAACTTCACAAAAGAATAGAGGCAAGTACGTACTTTTAAAGTCCAATATTCTTTCGCTCGTTCCTCCAACAACTACTACTACAAAGTGGATTTTTTCTTAAAGATCGCTCTTCAAGCAATATTCAAGGAAAAATAGGCAAGATGTAGGATCCAAATATCGCACAACGGTAAGAGTTTGCAAAATTATAGATAGAGCCTGCGAATTTATAGAGAGAGTTTGGGAGAATGTAGCAGAGCCTTCGAAATTGTAATGAGAGCCTGAGATAATATGAGCTGTACTCCACTACATATGAGTTTTCATCCACTATGTAAACACCTATATAAAGGGAAAGTCAGAGAGAGAGAAGAGAAGTTTAGAATTTATATTATTATTATTTCCTTCTTCTTCCTCTACCAACCTAGAGCTCCAAATACTCATTAATGGAGTCTCCATGTAATCAAGATGTAATTACAAACAATCATAGTGAAGATCCCAAACCCCGTGGATGTAGATCAAATTGATCGAACCACGTAAATCTTGTGTCTTATTTTCTATTTCTTTATTTTCGTATCAAATAAGTTTAGATCTAGAAATTATAGTCATGATAATATAAGGGGTATGTTGTGGGATTTCCTGCAACTACAATAGGTTTAGTTGTTTGGTCTCAACTATACGAAGTTGGTTTAGATTTTGTATAACGGCTTAATCCTGAGAGTATTCAATTCTGGACAAGGTCCCGGGGTTTTTCTGCATTTGCGGTTTCCTCGTTAACAAAATCTTGCTGTGTCTTTTACTTTTCTATTTTCGCAATTATAATTTTTTTATTATAATTAGAAGTAAAATATACAAACGTTAATTCCTATTTACTTGATAGTAATCCTATTGTGTTTGGTTAAGTCCGAACCTTTTATCAAGTAAACATATTTCGTTGTTGTATTGTCTCGATCTTGTATCCATAGTCAATCACGCAAGTTATCTTATTGTCGTATTGTCTCGATCTCGTATTCATAGACGATCACACGAAGTGTGAACCGATTAGTGTATTGTCTGACTCAGTTCATAGGCAATCACTTTCGAAGAAAGGACTTATAGGTGGAAAAGTTTTAGATTAAGGTATTTTTGGGTACCCTCGTCTTTTCAATTGGTATCAGAGCAGGCAAACACGAAAAGATCTAACAATCTGTGTTTGGTGTGATCCAACCTATAAGAAATTGAATCTATGACCGATTTAGTTAACGTAACGGCATGATTTGACTACTTCAAAAAATCGTGGTGGAAGACACGAATGAATTATGTAATACTCTTATTCCTACATATTTTAGGAATCAGAATTATGTCTTTGTATGTCTTGGATGAGTTACATAATCCTTTGGATTAGATAGGGTTGTATATCATTGTGTTTGATACTAACTGTAGCAATGATACAATTATATATGTGACAGGATGTATCTTGAAAACGCATAAGATTCCTCTCAGAATTTTTCATTATTATGTAAACCATGACCATTGTGTTCTTGAAGAATCTGGAATCTTAAATATATTTTGGATGAACTACCAAAGTATATATATATGTACATTTTCAGAGAAAAGACTGTCAATGTATAGCTATCTAGGATACGATTTTGGAAAATGTATAATCCTACAAGGAATGAGTTTTTAGTTAATAATTCTATTAACAATGGATTGCTTCATACACCTCACAACTGTTTTAATGAAGCAAGTGATCTTTTGAAATATTACAGGGTTTATGATTCTAATGGTATTTTTAATAAATATCATATTTTGTTCAAATTTATCTCTGGATACTCTTGTAGAAAATTCTTGAGTGAATTTCAAATGATGTAATCAAATTCTGGTAATAAAAGAGTAAACAAATTTTTGGACAAAAACATGAAATCAATCTGTAATAAAGATCCAGACCATGAAAAATCGGTTTTCCAAAAGAAAGACCTAGATATAAAATCGGAATTGTTTCCCCACAAGCCTCGGTTTTCGATTTTGATAGATTTTCCTAAAGCTAGTTATTTCCGGTTTTCACTACCTATTCTTCATATAAAAGATAATCTCTTGTTATGTGTACAAACATATTGGGGAAGATTGAGCGAAACTGTAACTAGGGTTTTTCATATTTTCGGAATTATGAGAAAAAGGAAATCACGGGAAGAAAATTATGAAACAGATAAACTGGTTTTAAACCCTTTTATTCCTCCTGGAGATATTGAGAAAATCAAGTATCCTCACTTGATCAAAGACAAACATGATCGTACAATCTTCGTGGTAGTACATGTGTTGAAAGATATCAAGCTTTAAAGGGAGTAAGATTCACTGCTGAGAAAAGGTTCGATCCAGATGTTTCAGAAACCAATTATGTGAAGTTTGTTCAAGATCGAATCTGGTGAAATATGTTCAGGTTTGAAAAATATTCACCTGATATAGTAAGAATTTTTTATGCTAATATTCACAATATTAATCATGAAAAACTTACTTTTAGTACTTTGCTTGGAAGTATTGTTCATCATGTCGACAGAAAGGTGATATAAAAAATCATCAATTACAATGTGAAGGGGAATCATATGATTACCAGTTCTGAAATTGAGCACGATAACATTTCAAAAATTATTACTGGTAAAATTGTCGAATGGAAAAAGGGAAAGATGATAACCAAAGATGTACCTTTCTACTTAAGGATTTTCGGTAAAATTGTCGTAGCAACTCTCTTTTCTTGTACAAAAGATTCTTCACAATGGAGTAGAGAATTTGCTGAATTCATATACTACCTTCTAGAAGGCAAAAAGCAAATTGATATTTGTGGATTAATTATCAATCAAATGATTAAAATCATTGAATCTCTCAATGCCACAGTGAAAAAGCGGGGGTCTAACAACACCACCCAATATTTCGCTTAGCAATCTGTATGGACTAACTCCGAAATACTTTGCTAGAGAATCAACTAGACAGTCAGACTCAATCTAGATAAAAGTATCTCAAGGAGTTAATATCTCTCTCTTGATTTGATTTTTACTCAAGCTAAAATCAATAGCGAGTCTTTATCAAATACAAGGACTAACTTGGAAGGTACCAAAGACCAATGTCCAAGGATCAATCAATATCAATCAACAACCAAAGGTTGGATTTCCAATTGATGATCACGAACGCACAACCTGTATTATTTCGATTATATAAAATATAATGCGGAAAAGAAATAACACAGACACCAGAAGTTTTGTTAACGAGGAAACCGCAAATGCATAAAAACCCCGGGACCTAGTCCAGATTGAATACACACTGTATTAAGCCGCTACAGACACTAGCCTACTCCAAGCTAACTTCGGACTGTACTATAGTTGAACCCCAATCAGTCTCCCACCGATCCAAGGTACAGTTGTTCTCCTACACCTCTGATCCCAGCAGGATACTGCGCACTTGATTCCTTTAGCTGATCTCATCCACAACCAAGAGTTGTTGCAACCCAAAATCGCAGACTTGATAATAAACAAATCTGTCGCACACAGAAAAGTCTATCAAAGGATAAATATGTCTCCCACAGATAAACCCTAGGTTTTGTTCCGTCTTAAGATATGAAATCAAGGTGAGCAGGAACCAATTGATAATACGGTTTTATATTCCCGAAGAACATCCTAGATTAATCAATCACCTCTCTACAATCCTTCCTGACTACACAAGCGGTTTGTCGAGGAATCACAAACAGTGAGACGAAGATGTTTGTGACTTCTTTATCTTGCCTATCGGAGAACTCTCACGATCTCAAGCCAATCAAAGATTGTACTCGTACGACAGGAGATGCAAGATCAGATCACACAACTACGATAAAAGTAGTATCGGTCTGGATTCACAATCCCAATAAAGTCTTTAAGTCGTTAACCTGGTTTTAGAGAAGAAAACCAAAGGTTAAAGGACAATCGACTCTCGAGAGAGCACTAATATCACACAGACATGTGGGGATTAGTTTTGCACAATGTTAGATGTCTCTTTTATATAACCTTCAAATCAGGGTTTTGCTTTAGTTACAAAGCAATCCATATTCATCGTTATATGAAAACCTGATTTAAATTCAAGCTAATATTTCTCAACCGTTAGATCGAAAACTTAGCTTGTCACACACACTTGGTTAGACGTTTATTGGGTTTGTGAAAACCATGCCCAAACGTGTATGTTGGTTCAACATAGTAACCCAAAAGGTTAACCATATGAGTATTTCATATTAACCTTGTTCTTCTTCACCATAACTAGTTCAATTGACTCAAATGAACTAGTTAGAGAGTTGTTCAATTGCTATGAGATATTATGTAACTACATAAGATATAATTGAAACAAATATGATTCGATTCGATTGAATCGTCTCATGAACTTTATAGCCACGGTTTTCGTAAAGCATTCGTCAGTAATTTAAGTTTCATGTTCAGAGCACATCTTTAGATCATAACCACTTAAGACAAACAAGTTCGCGGACTTAAGACAACCGGTGGAGTTTTTTGGAAAATCCCAGCAGAAATTCTCGGTACAAGAACTTCCGACAGTTCACGGACTGAGTTCGCGGTCTGGGTTCGCGGATTTGGAAAAGCTAATTCCTCCGGTTTCTCTCAATCAACAAAGTTTGAAAATTTCGGATTAAGGAATACATGGTTATGTAATCTAAACTCTCATTTCAATCATTGAGACATTCTCAGAGGACGTTATATAGCCGTTATTCACAGACCGTTTCGCGTCAGAGCAATAAAGTAATTGAAACTTTTCATGACTTTCGTCACTAGGTGAAGATAAACTTGATCAAAGCGAAACGCTTTACCAACACATTATTTCGAGATATAGATAGGCGAGATATACTCGGCTCGAAATATCAAATGTGTATGATCTAGTATATATAGCATACGACTTTTGTCTCATAAGAAGTAGGAGATAGAATAGATATACTTTTGAGTGATAGATAAGTTCAAGTGTCCACATACCTTTTTGTTGATGAAGTTCCACGGTTCCTTGAGTAGATCTTCGTCGTTGTATGATGAATGGCCATGAAGTCCTTGAGCTTAACTACACTTTTCTATCCTAGTCCCAGACTTAGCTGTGTAGACTAGAAATCAAGACTCATAGTTCTGATCACTAACATTGACAAACATGCTTGAGATAGCAACGCATGCGAGGTCGACCGATTTATGCTCTAACAATCTCTCCCTTTGTCAATTTTAGTGACAAAACTATTAATACATATGGAATACAAAAAAGATAAACTTTAGTGGCTCCTATTCCATAGTCTAACCTTCAACGTTCCCTGAAATCTTCGTCCTTCCAAGTACTCCAACGATCCCAAAGGTTGTAAGTTTAGCATCACCGTTGTTGAAGATCCGTAGCTATAACAATGAGAGAAATCGAGATTCTCGATCATTATTATACAGTGTCATAGTATTATTATGTAACATCAAAGTCCAATTGTATCACGACTTTAACAATAATACTATGGTGATATGTATCACTCCCTCTTAGTCAATACTCCATCTCGATCATGGAAACTACTCCCCCTTACACAATGATCCAAAAACCATATGTATTTGTAGTGTGAACTACAATATTTCTCCCCCTTTTTGTCAATAAAATTGGCAAAGGTACAAGAACGGGATCATAACGAAATTTCCACAAGAAACATTTCATAGACTAAAAGAAAAATATATACCAACTTAATTTAGATGCAGTCATAAAGCCGAAGCTAAATGCATTCATCAAGGAGTTTTAAGATACAAGATAACCCCTATAAAATTCCACAGCCGCACACCTCGCAAGATATTACCATTAAGCACAAGTTCAAAAAAACTCTCCCCCATTTGATGTCATTCCCGAAAGAACAACAAGAGCGACCTTAATTTCAAATAAAAAGAAGGATTTTTAAATTGGACACCAAAAACCATAGAAATGATTTTCTATATCCAAAACTCAACTAAATTAATCACAAGAAAACCCATGATTAATTTAATTGGAATACGCAAATAAATCAAACCACAAAAGTGATCAATTTAATTGAAGGTGCTAAACATAAGTAAACTTACGGAGCTAGGACTAAGGTAATCATACGGAGACGCCTAACTTAATCGTTCACATACTCAACATAAGGAAAAACCTTACGGAATGTACGACTACATCAACCAATAGAACATGATTTTTATAGCCGTTCATATACTCAACACAAGAACTTGTGGAATATATGAAAACTCAACTAGACTAATTACAAGAGAACTTATAATTAATCTAATTGGAATACAAACAACCAAACTAATCACAAAAGTAATCAATTTAATTGTCAAAGGATTTGCTCAACAAAAGAAGACTTTTGGAGCAAATAACTAAATAACCAACCAAGATGATTAATTTAGTTCATAATGCTCAACATATAATATATTATGGAGCAACCAACAAAGCCAATAAGAATAATCGACTTAGTTATATCGTGCTCAACATAAGACACACAATGGAGCCTTCACGGTAAAACATAACAAAATGGATCAATGAAGATCAACACCGTGGATAACATACAAGGATCTATTCTATTTTCCATCATAATGACATAATAGACTTTATCCTTGTCAAACAAAAGATTTTATCCTATTTTCCATCAAATACATGACTACATAGGCATAACTTTTGTAATTGTCAAAAGTCCATTGATAGACGCATTTATGTGTCTATTTTGTTCTCAATTCTCTGTAATGTTAGTACTTGATTTTGTGCTTATTGTGCTATTTTGTGTATTTGTAGGTATTTTTGGGAAATAAAGCTCGACGGACCAAAATGTGGAATTCTACTCGCAAAAAGAAGTAAATGAAGTGGGTTAGGCCCAAGAAGAAACATGAAGAATTATTGGGTCAATCATTTGGTTATGGGAGTGTATTAAGCATGGAAGTGTGCCATATCATGTGTAGAAGTGTGGAGACCATGTGCAAGATACTAATAATTAAATGATATTTGAATATATGTGGTTTAATGAAGAAAATAAGAAAAATAAAGAAGGAAATCAAGATATTATTCTTTATGGTTGGAATTAATTAAAAATAATATATTTTCCAAATAAAGAATATTCTGACTGCAATATTTGACACGTGGCTCATTTTTATTGGAGGATTTTGCATTGTCCTGACACATGGCGTCACTCCATTAGCCGGAAAATAAAAAATGACATCACTTCATGTAGAAAATTATGGAAGGATTTCAGAATCCCCTATAAATGGAGTCGTATGGAATCATCTCGGGGGGTTCTTGGTGGGGGGAGAGATTGAGAAAAATAGTGAGAGTATTATTTCATATTTCTTGTAATCGAGCAATATTAGTGAGTGGGAATCAATAAATTTTGTATCCTTTTCACATTGAATCAATAAATATGATGCTACCTATTTTTTTTATAACATTCATTTACAACATGAGGAGCTAAACCTCATCACTGGGATGATGGAGGAAGCCAATTCTCAACATTATGGTAATTTTATTATATTCTTTTTAAGACTTTTGCCCTAATATAATTTGAACTATGATTTTGAATTAATTAGTTGTGATTTAGTTTGATGGGTTACGCTTAGCTTAGGTATTATGATAACTCATGCTTACCATTTACAATTAATGTTTTATAAAATCTACCTTGGCAAAGATTTAGAGTCAATATTATCATTTTTGGAGTTATAATTGTCTAAGAATTAATATTGAACCATAGTATATGAGTTTGGTGGAATCCCGATTCTCAGTAACCTCTCAATATTTTCATCATCCTTTGTTTTATTTGCTATATCAATTTTATATTTTAAGTCTAAAATCAACTTCACAAGTCCGAGAATCAAACCCTTTTCTTACCACTGTAAAAACTACATCAATTTTTGGCGCCGCCGACGCGGACTTGTCTTTAGGCTAGAGTTTTTAGATTTTTTTTCTTTTTTAGGTTTTTATTTGTTTTATTTTATTTGTTCGTCTTTACGTTTTTGGGGTTTTTTGTCTTTTCCTTACAGAATTTGGAATTGGAGCGAAAGAATATTTTGCCAAAGCTTTTGGTGAATACTTAAAGACTTGGAGTAAAAGGCAAACCGAAAGAAGAAGATTTTTTTTATTTAATAAAAAAAGAGAGAAAAAAAAAAGAGAGACATTTTTATTTTTTTAGATATTATTTATTTTTTTAGACTTTTCTTTTTCTTTTGCACTTTATTTTTTTTGTACTTTGGACTTGGACTTTGGACATTCTTTTTTTTAAAACCTACGGAAGGGTAGTATTAAATATTAAACTGTTTGCAGAGAAGGACAGCGATAGCGATATCGCCTCGGCCCCTCGGGTTCGTACATGACATATGAGTCGTGGACCGAGTCGACTTCAGCGGTTCATCCCCCGTCTGGAACGGGAGGTAAGTTTGTCGAAACACTCACGAATCCCCTGTCAGCGAGTTATTGTCTTCCTTCGTGTGAATATATGTCGAGGAACTGAATACAGCTACTTTAATTTCCTAGTAAAGGGAAAGGACTGGCCATACAAGATAAGGGTTCGGATTTCATCACCGTTCTCTTCTTGCCCGCCTTAGGAAAACGATACCAAACGCGAACCTAAGATTAAAATACTGACTAGAACGAGACCTATAGGGTAACGAGCTTAACAGGAAAGTCGTTCGAAAAATATTGGTTACTCTTTTAAGCATACTTCGAAGTTCATGATGGTTTCTGTGAGTTGAATGCGTGACTGCGCCGCCTTGTAATGCGGTGAGGCCTTGGGTATCAAAGCTCCACGCAGCTTCCCTCGCCTCTATTCAACTTACTTTTACTCGGATTGATTCCAGAGGGGTTTGCTTAAATTGTAACGAGTTCCCTTTCGAAGGATTAGAAGCTGGTCAAGAAACAATCTAAGTGGAGCCATCATGCTTTTTATTTGCTAGAAATCAGTAGGTTTGTTGTGGTGAAGTCAGCCTTGTTTGTGTTTGATAGAACTTCCCTTCCTTTTATGACTTTTCTTTTTCTTTTGTTTTTCTAGTGTATGCCCGAGGTTATTAGAGAGCGGGCTTGGAAAAGAAACACTCTAGGTCGTTTGATTAGTGATAAACCTAGTAGTTCTTTTTGTGAAGGCGGGGAGCTCGAAGACTCTTCTTTTGAGAGCCCCATTTTTGGAAACTTCAGTTTTGAGAATATTTCTCTCTGTGAAGAAAGTACCCCTAGTACTTCAGCTGTGCCAGCGATGACAACTTTGAAAGATTACATGTTCCCAACTAGGACCAACCGAGCTTCGTGCATTAAATTGCCAGCCAATACAACTAATTTCGAGATAAAACCTAGTATTCTTCAGATGATCCCTATATTATTAGGAAAAGATGATGAGAACCCTTATTTTCATATTAGGGACTTTGAGGAAATTTGTGGGACAGTTAGAATAAAAGACCTTACTGATGAAGTTTTGAAACTTAAGATGTTCCCCTTTTCCTGGAGAGATAAAGCCAAGACCTGGATGAATAACCTACCATCTGCATCCATTGAAACATGGCATGAACTTATTGTTGCTTTCTATATGAAATTCTACCCTAAGCATAAAACTGCATGTAGGATCAGAATCTCGCAACGACAATGTTTCAGCGAAATTATCAATGACACAGCACAACAGCGTCGCAGAACAATTTCAGAAATGATAAAATAAATGACGTCAGCAAAGATCACGAGAAAGATATGATAGTTCTGCGAAAATTAGAGAGTTTGCGAAATTAACATTTGTAAGGTTGCGAGAATGTCGCAAACCGTACCCGAAAATAAGGACAGATTAGCTGTCATCCACTATGTATTTCTTTATAAATAGTTGTTCGAGTTGTAAAGAAGGGGAGATCTTTTTTGAGTAAGAAACAAGTAAATAGGAGAGAGAAAGTTCAGAGCAGAGATCATTCTTGACTTCTTTATCTTTTCTTGTAAGAACATTCAAAGATTTATCAATAAAATTAAGAGTGTAAACCTAAAAATGAGTTGATCAACAATGAAATCATATGAGGGGTGTAGTGTAGGATTTCTTGCAACTACATAATGGCGCTAGAAACAGGGACGTGTTGAAGACTATTTTAGAAAAAGCTGAAGATTGATATTGAGATTTGTGAAAATTTAGAGTGATTAATTAAGAATTTTCTATAATTTCTTGCAATATTGTTAACATTGAAGAAATGGCTAGAAGAAGAAATACATCCGAACAACCGACTACTGTTAGAAGAAGCAAAAGAATTGCTGGTAGAGAAAGAAGTGAAATGGGAGAATCTACTAGAATGAGAAGTAATAGAGAAAATCAAATTCAACCACCAATGCAACAAACACTAGTTCAAGGGAGGAATACATATTATGATAGGGTGAGCATACACACTTGGCAATCAAATTCGGCAGAAGAAGTAGAAGAAGAGCAACAAAACAGAAATTATAGACAGGAAGAGAGAAATCAAGAAGTAGATGAAGGAATAATTCATGGAGATGAGGAAATTGGAGCATTAGAAACGTTGAGACGAAGAATACATGAAGAAAGAAGAGCTGAGGCAGAAGAACGTGCAAATTTAACAAGGCAAAATCACGAATTAAGGATGGAGAATATAAGACTACACAATAGAAGATCGAGAAGCATTACAAAATCATATTCAAGATCGACTAGAAGAGAAATGAGGCGAAACTGACCCACAATCATTGCTGGAAAAAAAAATTCAAGAAGAAATGTCAAATCCTAATGAAGAATATCGCGAAAATAGAGAAAGAGCTGATGATCGTTACGTTCCACAAAATGAAACTTTTGATGATGGGAAAAACGGTGGAAACCAAGAGAACGAACAACATCAGGGACGAAATGACCAAGATGGCGAAGGAAATCGAGAGGAAGGAAGAAGAATTTTACATGTGAGAGAAACTCAAAGAAATCAACATACAATTGAAGAAGAAATTGAAAGACATTATGCTGAACAAGCACGGTTAATCTGCGAACGTGAAAGATTGAGAGCGGAAATGGAAGAACAAGAGCTCCAGGAGACAATTCGCTAGGACAATCATGGCAATCGAGAAAGAAGATGTACACAAAACCGGAATAACGGTAATCTCAATGAAGAGTATGATAGAGTAAAGAGGATGGCTGAAAGACAACATGTTGAACTGATAAGAAATGAACAAAATCATGGAGGGGAAAATGAAAGGCATCATCATATGCGAATTAAAGATAAAGATGAGGAAGAGAATCGCAGAAGAAGACGAGATGAGGATAATGAAGAAGAAATTCAAAATTTCGCGAGAGAAGATAGACAGGAACGCAGAAGAAGAGAGGCGAAATTAAAGAGACCAATGGATCAAGATTCAGGTGTAAATAAACAAATATTGAAAGAATTAGAAGAAATGAGAGGAATGCTAAATAATAGAGGAGAAGTAGGTAGAAGACAATTGGATGAAGCAATAGAAGAAGCTGCGAAAACTCCATTTACAAGGGAAGTACAATTAGGAGGAATACCACCGAAATGCAATTTGCCCGCATTAACCAGCATTTTTGATGGAACAACTTGTGCAATTCAACACATTAAAGCCTATGTGAGGTGCATCTTACAATGGGAAAATCATGATGCCGTATTGTGCAAATATTTCGCATCCAACTTAACAGGAGAGGCGTTAAAATGGTTTGAAGGTCTACCAAAGAACACAATAACCTCCTTCAATCATTTGCAGACTACATTCTTGGGGGCGTATATAAGTAATAATTCATTGCGACCTGGTATAGAAGATGTGTTTGGATTAAAACAAAGGATTGGCGAAAGTTTGAAACACCTGACTAAAAGATGGAGAACTATGTGTAGCGAAATGGCTGGCCGTGTAGATGAGAGATATCTTATATTATCATTTATCAATGCTATGTTCGCAACAAACCTATTGTATATCCAAATTTTCAGAGTCAAGAATACGATCACAATGACTGAATTGCGGGAACTTCAAGAAGAATACATTGCTCTAGAAGAAAGACAAAATGAAATGGAATCATATCCAGTTGCGAACACCAGCTCACAAACAGCGAATGCAAGATTATTACCCAAACTAATAAACACAGTGGCGAATACTTCCCAAGTACAACAAGAGAAGGTGACAAGTAACAATCAACAGAAACTAGTAGCTATGGGAAGCCGAGATGAAGAAGAGTATGAAAGAGAAAGAAATTTCTACAATCGTGGAGGAAATAACAAGGTTCAAAGACTCGATCAACCGCAAGAAACTTATGGAGGTCAAAGACAAAACTATAATAGAGGACAAGGAGGTCACAAGGTAGTATGGGAAGAATCAAAATGCCACCTCTAAATGCAAGTGTGGAGAAGATATGGGAAGCTATAATCTTGATGGAGAATATACCAACACCATGGAACATGGGAACGGAACCACCTCCAAACCACAGAAATCATGAGTTTTGTTCTTATCACCATTTTCATGGACATACCACAAATGATTGCAGAAATGTAAAAAGAATTATTTTGAGAATGATAGATCAAGGAAAACTAAACGACTTTCTGGTAGGGCATCCACAATCTCAACCACTGCCGCCACCACCACCAGAACATCACAAAATGAATACGATGAAAAAGAAAGAAACATTCTTCATAGAAGTTGGTGCAAAGGCAAAAAATCTATTCTGTCACTCTATCGTACATTCATATAAGACAATTGAAGATTTTCATGATAATGTTTTGAGTAGAGTGTTCGCAAGAGATAATGATGGAAGAGAAATTATGAATATTGCGAAAATTTCGCCACTAAAGGAATGGCAGAAACAGATCATTTCTTTTACCGCGGAAGAAATTCCCGAAGGAGAAGAGGTGCATGACAATCCATTGGTAGTGAAATTAGAAATTAATCCAAAACCGAAAAAAGATGAGGATGATGAAGCTGAAGATTCATGGGCAATCAATAGAATTCTAATTGATACTGGAAGCTCTGTGAACATCTTATTTTATCATACTTATAAAACCATGGGTGGAAGAGATGATGATCTTATACCATCAACATATAAGATATATGGTTTTAATGGTACTGCTAACAAGCCTAAAGGGGAGGTTACTATGCGAATTCCATTGAAGGGAATATCTTCTGAAATCTTATTCTGTGTCGTTGATGTAGAATCACCCTACAATGCGTTAATTGGTCGACCTTGGTTACATGGAATTCTAGGTGTAGATTCAACTTTTCACCAGTGCATCAAATTCCCTCACCCCAGTGGTGTAGGAATCATAAAGGGAGATTGGGTTGAAGGAAAGAGGTGTTACGAAACTGAGATAGAATCTTACGAAGGAAGAGCAAACAAGAAGGAAAATTGGCGACGCAAAATTAAAGATACACAAAGAAGTGAGAGGTTGATGGTGGATACAATCGAAAGGAAAGGAGAAGAGATGTTGCGAAATTAATGCTAGCTTAGAATAAAAGTAATGAACATACCACTACTAAGGAAGCAGTAGCAGAAAATAATAAAGAAGCACAGGATGACAAAGGTAATAAAAACAAGAGATGTATGAATGATTAAGTTGTTGCGATACTCTCGCAATAAGAAAAATTCTCAAAAATATATTTGATTGAATGACAAAATTGGGATTTCGAAATCATATACAATATGATGATTTGCGAGACTCTCGCAGAGATAATGAATTTTACAGAAAATAATCAGAGAAAAATGACGAAAGAGAAAGAGGCAAACCTTTATGGCGTACACCCTAGTTCGTGAATACAATTTCGCAAGAGGCAAATGTAAGACCTAAAGTACGTCATATAAGGGGGTACCTATTACATGACTCAGGGAAAGGCTACACCGCCACCGGAACCTGAGTCATGGAGATTTGGGGTCAATGAAGCCCATCCGTGAGAGGCACCTTGGATTCTCAACTTAAGCATATGACTTAGGTTGGGCGACTAAGGTAATAAGGACTCTCCCAAGGAGTGCAGATCTGATCAAGGCGTCGAGGTACACGGTTGAGTCAAGAGTGCCAGAGACGTTTGAAGCGTACTTTTCCATTCTTGATAAGTCTTGGCTTATACTTCGCTCGGCCTGAAGAAAACCCCACTTAGGGTGCAGTCTCGTAACCATAAACCCTATAGGTAAAAGAGATAAGAGGCTGCGAAAACAACTGGTTGTTGTTAAGACTGGATGGGAGGATCTAACCTTGTATGGTAGCAATACGCCTCCTTGAAGGGGAAACCAGGGGGAGATAAGAGCGGTAAGTGTCTTAAGACGCAAATGTCATGAGGCTTTTTATTCGCAAGGATATTAAGGCTTGTCATATTTTTGCAACAATCCTAAAGAGTCAATAATACAAAAGAAAAGGATAAGACGAGATCAATGGGTTTTCGCATGAAAGTGCGAAGACGTCCTGCGATTTCGTCGCAATACGGCAATGTCATGGGGCTTCATTTTTGCTAGAATATTTAGGCCTGTTATATTGTCGCAACATTCCTGAAGAGGCCATAATATAAAAGAAAAAGTTAAGGCAACATCAATGGGTTTTTGCATGAAAGTGCAAGGACGTCCTGCGATTTTGTCGCAATGACAAGAGGTGGCATAATAAGACCTTTAATTAGGAAAGAAAAATAAGACCACACAGGAATGAGATTTTGAAAAGAAACTAAATTCACTTCGCATAAGATTGCGAAGTTATACAATAAGAATTTTTTATGAAATCTCTCATTTGGATTCAAATAACAGAGGCAAGTATGGGAATGTATGAAATTAGAAAATGTTATTTGTCTCCATATGAGAGATTTACTCAAAGATTCAAGAATTAATGATTATATTGATTAACTGTATTGCAAAGACGAATTGTTTTAATTAATGCAGGTTAAAATGAAAGAAACACAAATATACAGAAAGAAGAAATAAATGTACAAGTATTACAAAGAATCAAAGAAAGAAGCAAAGAGTATTTCTTAGTTAATCCTTTATTATCTTCATCAGACTTGTTTCCTTCTTCGTCTGCGTCAGACTCTTCATCACCATCAGAACTTCCATCACTATCAGATTCTTCATTGTCAGCTTCGCTATCAGAGATAATCAAACTGGGAGTATTTTGTGGGATTTTTTCTAAAAGACAAGGATAATCAGAATGTGGGATATTATGATCGTCACAAACCATTTGGATGGTTTGATTGCGAAAATGCATAGCGTCATTCTTAAAATTCGCAGCAGTAATCTTGATTTGATTCTTTAATCTAGAATACTTGTCGTTGCGAGAAGAAAGATTCTTTGCGAGTTTCTCCTTTTCAGCTTCAAGTTCTTCAATCTTTTCACGATATTTATTTTCAGATCTGCGAACAAAAGACAATCAATTATCAACTTGATGAGAATTCATAAGAAGCAAAAGATTAGTAAAGAAGAGCAGTTAGCAACCTTCTCTGTCAGAAACCATATCTCTAATCAAGGTTGTATGTTCAACTTGGTGACTAACATTTACGCCTAAATCTTTTCTAGCATCATCTAAAATTTTCGCAGCCCAAACAAATTCATCCTCACTACTTATGAGAAGACGAGAACGAATTTGATTTTCCCTTTCACAGAGTTCGATATTCTTGCGGTTAGCTTCATCTCGTTCAAGTTGAACTTCAAGGAGAGCCTCTTGGAATTTCGCCAAATCCTTGGCACCTTGATCAGAGATACGATCCTTATCATCTATGAGACCACTAATTTTGGTTCTTAACTCATTGGTTTTCTCTTTGGAATCAATAAGGAGACGCTTAAATCGGTTGGCTAAGCCTAAACTAGATCTATGATATATTTCTAAGAGACGAAATTTAGATCTAAGCTCATTTAGAGAAAGAGATGAAATTCTATCATTTGAGAAGCTATTTAAGGAATTGTTAAGATGCTCAAGAAGGGTATCATTATCCAAGGCATTAGGAAATGAACGAAGAAGGTTAGCTTCATCAGAAAGTCCATAAATATCTGCAAAAAGGATCGTTTAAATAAGATAAAACAACAGGATGAATGAATAAAGGGAAAAGAGAAAAGTAACATACCGTAAAGTTGATTATTATCTTGCTTAAGACTAGATATTTTGTTCTTATACGAAGAAGAATAAATTTCTAATTGTCTATTTTTCTCGCGAAGACCTTTAACTTCAGCTTCCAATTCTTCATTCTTTTTGCGAAATTGAAGATTCTTCTTTTCAAGATTTTCGCGTCTTCTCTCTAGATCTAAGGCAACAACAAAAGAAGCCTTTCCAGCTTGCGAAAAGATATAAAAAATATTAATATAGAAAGAAATTTTGAGTTATAACAATGAAGAAGTAAAAGGATGAAAACATACCAGACTACTGAGAGAATGCAAGAAGTCGGGAGTCACTGATCTAGAAACTCCACGAAGAGAGCTATCACCATCTAGTAAAGGGATATCGCAAAGGGTAGCGAGAGCTTTGCAGGTATTTGCGAATTGGCTATCTCCCATTCCTTGAAGAGAATCAGAAAAGAGGCCAGAGATCTTAGCCATAGAAGATTCAGGTGGAGAATCTTCACTTGCAGCAAGATCATAGTTGTCTTCATCACCTTTGTCACTTTCGGAATTTTCGTGAGGCGAATATTTGAAGGATAAGAAGAACGAACTTTCCTTTTCTTTAGAGGAGGACCATTTGATTTTTCCCTGCGAAGAGCACCTTTACCTTTATCACCAATCTTCGCAACATCAGAAGATTCTCTACTTCAGCAATAATCTTCACACACAGATAGAAATAAGAGATGGAAGTATCGAAGTAACAATATACTGTTTAAAATCATAAGAGAAAACTTCTTACCTCATCTGTGTATGAGCGAAGAGCTAACAGAGTACTAGACTTCCCAGTCCTGTTATAATTATCTTTCAGTTTTTGAATCTGCGAAATGTCGCAAGAGTTAGCGAATAGAATAATAAAAATAAATAAAGAAATATAAAGTGAGTTAAATGCGAAGAAACATACCTCTTTCTCCTTTTCGGGCCAAGAGAATACCCAAGGTTGATAAGCAGCGAGATTCGCAGGAAGAACATTTGACCCAGCAATGTAGGGTCCTTTTAGCATTAAAGGAAAAACACACCATTTATCATCTTTGGATTGGGGAGGAGTTGTGTTTTACCAGCGAGTATTCTCTTTCTTCATGGAGATAAGTTCATAGTTCTCAAATAAATTCGCTATTGTGTATTTTTCAGCAACTATCTCTAGGTTTGCGAATTTAGGATCCCTAAGTTCTTTGGAGTAAAGAGATCCTCTACCAGCACCACGATTAGCGAACTCTAGCATCAGACGGATGCAGTCCCCACTCAGTTGGAAGATAGCTCGCGAAAATCCCGAGTGAGCGAGAATTTCATAAAATAAAGGGAGATCTGGGTTATAAGAGGAATAGGGAGACCTGCGAGAATCTGACTTAGCGAAATTATGATTGATTGATCATCACAATATTGATCAGAGAAAAGTTTGACAGAAAGAATTGATTTGGCATTTTCACCAGGAATGGTGGAGAGTGTGAAACCTTTATCAGCAAGATCTTTTTGGACATCCTGTAAATTCTTTTCATATCTATGACCACTTGGAGCCATGTTTGAATATAGAGTATGGGAATGTGTGAAAAGTAAGAGGGTTGAAGGAGGAAAAAATTACAGCAGCAGAATTTGCAGAAGAATAACAGAGTTGCAGAGATGAGAGAATAAAAATAGAAGAGAAAGTAAAAAGAAAAATGGAAAGAAGAGTAAGAAGAGTATATAAAGGAGATTTTTTTTACTCGAAGAAATAAACATCATTAAGATGAAGAGACGTGAGCGGTTGAAAAGTAGCGGTTACAATAGACGTGTCAAGAAACAAATGGAAGAAAGAATACGTGTGATAAATGTAGAATATGAAAAGATGAACAGCTGCGGCATTTCTCACATCATTCTCTACTTTGCAGAGAAGATATGAGAAGAGGCAAGATGTAGGATCAGAATCTCGCAACGACAATATTTCAGCGAAATTATCAATGACACAGCACAACAGCATCGCAGCACAATTTCAGAAATGATAAAATAAATGACGTCAACAAAGATCAAGAGAAAGATATGATAGTTCTGCGAAAATTAGAGAGTTTGCGAAATTAACATTTGTAAGGTTGCGAGAATGTCGCAAACCGTACCCGAAAATAAAGGACAGATTAGCTGTCATCCACTATGTATTTCTTTATAAATAGTTGTTCGAGTTGTAAAGAAGGGGAGATCTTTTTTGAGTAAGAAACAAGTAAATAGGAGAGAGAAAGTTCAGAGCAGAGATCATTCTTGACTTCTTTATCTTTTCTTGTAAGAACATTCAAAGATTTATCAATAAAATTAAGAGTGTAAACCTAAAAATGAGTTGATCAACAATGAAATCATGCGAGGCGTGTAGTGTAGGATTTCCTGCAACTACACTGCAGCTGTTAGGCAGAAAATTAGTGCTAGTGTGCAACAAGAGGGAGAGTCTCTCTATAGGTTTTTAGAGAGATTCAATGATCTCCTATCCCAGTGTCCTCACCATGGATTTGATAAGATGAAACTTGTAGAGATTATTTATAATGGTTTAGACTATTCTACCAAAGCCATGGTCGAGTCTATGGGCGCTGGTGAGTTCACTAATAAAAATGATGATGATGCTTTTACCTTATTAGGAGCTATTGCTGAAAAATCCCAACAGTGGGAGTCTTGTGTTGAACCCCCTAAAAGACTCTTGGTCAATAGAAGTAGCACCAATGTGGTAGATACAAGATTCGAGTCAGATGCTAAGTTTGCTGCTTTGTCTAGAAGGTTAGAAGCTTTGGAATTGAATCAGCCTAAACATAGGTCTCTTTTTGAAACTGATGATATGATTAGAGCCTCTCAAGTCTCTAGTTGTGGAGTAGAACCCAATAACTCGTTTTGGGAAGGTCATGTTAGTGAAGAGAAATCCCATGCTGTCTATAACAATGCTAGGTTCGAGAACCGTCAGAAGTTTGACCCATACTCAGAGACCTACAACCATGGTTGGAGAAACCATCCTAATTTTTCTTGGTCCAAGGGCCAGAATCAAGGGCAGCCTAGTAATACTCAGCCTCCCCCAGGTTTTGGTTATACTCAGAAC
The DNA here is from genome assembly GCF_003573695.1 of Papaver somniferum. Taxonomy (NCBI): domain Eukaryota; kingdom Viridiplantae; phylum Streptophyta; class Magnoliopsida; order Ranunculales; family Papaveraceae; genus Papaver; species Papaver somniferum. Next base: position 127,404,719 of record NC_039367.1, on the reverse strand, counting down.
CCTTCAGGTCAAACCCATTTTCAGAACACTTCTGAGAAAAAGATCTCTACCTTAGAAGAAGCTCTTACTATGTTAGTAAAGAACCATGATATGTTATCAGCTAACCACCTTAGCTTTCAACAAGAAACCATGCATAACCATAAGGATAATTCCCAGACTCTTGCTAAATTAGAACTTCAAGTCGGCCAAATAGCTAAGTATTTAAGTGAGAGAGAAGAAGGTAAGCTTCCTAGTAAAACTCAAGCCAATCCTAGGGGGGTCCATCAAATATCTTTAGTTGGTGAGGAATCATCAAACCATGTGAACTCGATAAAAACCCTCAGGAGCGGTAAAACAGTAGACAATAAGGTATCCATGCCTAGTGAACATACTGTAGTTCCACCCTCTACTTCCCAAGAGGAACCCATAACTGAGGAAACTGAAACAATTTCTAAGGAGTCCCAAGAAATTCCTGATAGGACTATCTTTGTGCCTAGAGCCCCATATCCCCAGTTGTTAACCCCAGCAAAGAAGGAGTCAACTTTCAACGAGATAATGGAAATATTTAATCAGGTGAACATCGACATTCCTTTATTAGAAGCAATTAGGCAGATGCCTGCTTATGCCAAGTTCCTTAAATATCTTTGTACAAGAAAGTGTAAGATTAATGTTCATAAGAAAGCCTTTTTAGCTGGTCAAGTAAGTTCAATTCTTCTAAACCAAACACCCCCTAAGTATAAGGACCCTGGATGCCCTACCATATCTTGTGCAATTGGTAACCACACTGTCGATAAGGCATTACTTGACTTAGGAGCTAGTTTTAACTTACTCTCGTATCATGTATACACCTAGCTAGGTCTTGGTAAGTTGAAACCGACCAAAATGACACTACAATTAGCTGATAGGTCTGTCAAAGTCCCTCATGGTGTCATAGAGGATGTTCTGATTGAGGTTGATAAGTTTATTTATCAAGTGGATTTTGTTGTTTTAGACACCCAGCCAGTTCAGGACCCAAGTGCTCAAATCCCGGTGATTTTAGGTCGCCCATTTTTAGCCACAGCTAACGCTGTGATCAACTGTAGAACCGGACTTATGAACATATCCTTTGGTAATATGACCACTGAACTAAATGTCTTTAATGTTACTAGACAACCTTCTGAGAATGATGAATTAGAAGATGTGAATATGATTAGCACTTTTGTTTAGGATTTAGTTCAGGATAATTGGCATGATACTCTATTGGGAGATTCTTTAGATGAATTTGAGGAAACCATTCTCTTATACCAGATGTGTGATCAATCTTTAGAAGAATCCCTTGAGTATTTTAAAGACTCTACGGACCCTGAAATTCAGGCAATAATGTTAGGTCTTTCTGAGAGTAATGATAACCATAAGATTGGGGGTGGAGAATTGGAAGAATCTCTTGAGTATTTTAAGGACTCTGAAGATCCGGAAATTCAAGCAATAGTTAGAGGTTTGTCTGTGAGTAGTGAAAACCCTAAGTTTTGGGGTAGTGATGGTTCTTATGATTGTCACGTATCCCTAATTAGAGTCCCTAACTTGGGACTCGAGCTTTGTGCATCTGAGATATCACTTGAGTCTATTCAGACTCCGCAACCCGATCCACCTGATACTGTCCAGGAGGGAACTCAGGTATTAGAGACCCGTTTTTCGGATGAATCTATTTATCAAGATACACATAAGAAGCTCAATTATGCTACCCAGATAAACCCAGTTGTCTTGACAGAAACCTTAGACGAGGATGTGCTCCTTCTTTTCATTTTTCTGAACCAGTGTTGTTGTCTCATATTTGTGTTAGCTCTATTTGGTCTTGTGGACCCACAATTGTTTCGACTATTGGTATATGACTTTGGGAGGTGGCAATTCTTTTTGAGGTATTTGATGTCTAGCTAGAGACTTTAAATTTAGCATTTACTGGGAGGCACCCGCGCTCATGCGACACGGTAATATCCTTCCTTGTTTCTTTTCCTCAAGTGGTAACAGTTTCTCCTTGTTCATGCTTTTAATTTCATTTTTAGAACATTGAGGACAATGTTAGATTTAAGTTTGGGGGTGGGGAAGGAACTTTTTGTTAGATGCAATAAATAAACTACAGAGCCTATAAATTTATGTTTATTAAGGATGGCACTAACCAATCTAAGTGGACAGAGCTCAAGTGTTAGAAAAAAAGAAAACATGGTAGTTTCACCATATCCTCGTGATGGAAACATCGAAAGAATCCTGATCAGTTCTTTTTTTTCTTTTTACCATTGCTAGGGTGAAATAGAGCGACTGAGATCAAAAAAAAAAAAAAAATTGAGACCAGACCACCAGACTAACCGGAATAAATACAATAAAGTCGACCACTGGTACCCTTGTATATGCCAGCTGAGTTGACCTAGAGTTAGGATTATCAACCACTGGTTCCCTTGTATATGCCGGTGTGTTGATATTAGTCCAGACCAGTATCTCAGTCCATTAGGATAGGTTCACCTTAGTTAACATCATCTACGTTTTTCTCTACATCCATCTTCTTAATCTATCCATGTGATTGGTTGACTCCGGTTTATGATGTCCAGAAACTATCTGAGTAGAGCTCTGTCACTTTATATGAATTTTAGTATGCTTGAGTGCAAACTCGTGTACAACAATTGGAATTTCGCATCAGGGTACTTCCTTCTGTAGTCAATAAGTATGCCAACCAAGGAGATTCCTTAGTTCCTTCCAAGGTTCTGTGTAGATAGATAGGGTCTGGAGTAATGGTTTTGTGGGTACACCTCTGGTAAGCCCTCCCGAGATTAACTCGGTTTTATTAGTTTTGCTCGAGGACTAGAAAATAATAAGTTTGGGGGTATTTGATAGACGCATTTATGTGTCTATTTTGTTCTCAATTCTCTGTAATGTTAGTACTCGATTTTTTGCTTATTGTGCTATTTTGTGTATTTTTAGGTATTTTTGGGAAATAAAGCTCGTTGGACCAAAATGTGGAATTCTACTCGCAAAAAGAAGTAAATGAAGTGGGCTATGCCCAAGAAGAAACATGAAGAATTATTGGGTCAATCATTTGGTTATGGGAGTGTATTAAGCATGGAAGTGTGCCGTATCATGTGTAGAAGTGTGGAGACCATGTGCAAGATACTAATAATTAAAGGATATTTGAAGATATGTGGTTTAGTGAAGAAAATAAGAAAAATAAAGAAGGAAATCAGGATATTATTCTTTATGGTTGGAATTAATTAAAAACATTATATTTTCCAAATAAAGAATATCCTGACTGCAATATTTGACAGGTGGCTCATTTTTATTGGAGGATTTCGCATTGTCCTGACACATGGCGTCACTCCATTAGCCGGAAAATAAAAAATGACATCACTTCATGTAGAAAATTATGGAAGGATTTCAGAATCCCCACTATAAAAGGAGTCGTATGGAATCATCTCGGGGGGTTCTTGGTGGGGGGAGAGATTGAGAAAAATAATGAGAGTATTATTTCATATTTCTTGTAATCGAGCAATATTAGTGAGTGGGAATCAATAAATTTTGTATCCTTTTCACGTTGAATCAATAAATATGATGCTACCTATTTTTTTATAACATTCATTTACAACATGAGGAGCTAAACCTCATCACTGGGATGACGGAGGAAGCCAATTCTCAACACTATGGTAATTTTATTATATTCTTTTTAAGACTTTTGCTTTAATATAATTTGAACTATGATTTTAAATTAATTAGTTGTGATTTAGTTTGATGGGTTACGCTTAGCTTAGGTGTTTTGATAACTCATGCTTACCATTTACAATTAATGTTTTATAAAATCTACCTTGGCAAAGATTTAGAGTCAATATTATCATTTGTGGAGTTATAATTGTCTAAGAATTAATATTGAACCATAGTATATGAGTTTGGTGGAATCCCGATTCTCAGTAACCTCTCAATATTGTCATCATCCTTTGTTTTATTTGCTATATCAATTTTATATTTTAAGTCTAAAATCAACTTCACAAGTCCGAGAATCAAACCCTTTTCTTACCACTGTAAAAACTACATCATCCATTCATCCTTTCATTAATACGAATACCAATTCATGAGCGACTTTACTTTTGACAGCATATGTGACCTTCAAGTTCACGGAAGAAAACAATACATATCCCATAATCAAATTGCAATATCACAAAATCATAACGATCAATACTACAATAACATCATCCTCCAAAAAATTTTAGAATTTAAAAACCAATAAACCTAAAATATAACATAAGAAGATGAAAACAAAAATAACTATGTGTAGTCACAATCATCGCTATTGAAAGCACTAGTTATTCTTCCAACTAATCCAAAAAGAAGACATACTAGGCAATAATGAACTTTTCCAAAGTTTCTTCAGGGAACTCTTTCACATTATTGAAGAGTCCATTGACAAAGGGATCATTCAACTCCTCCAAATCTTTTGAAAACTCTGTCCACTTACTAAGTTCTTTTTCTAGTTTTCGTATAGTGTTTGTGGATTGAGACAGCATTCGTTCATAGTGAACAATATCTTCTAAGGATGCAGTAATCCGAGACTTTAAGTTGTTTCTCTTGCTGATGAAATATTTCACTAGGTTTCTGAAGTTTTCATTACTTTGATAAGAAGTCAAGAACCAATTCAAGGAAGGATTTTTACCATTAATTGTAGCCTTCACTTTCTTCAATATTGAGGAGGGAATTCTAGTAGACCGACGTACGTTAGCTGCCAGAGTTGCATTCCTGCTTGTGTTGCATCTAGTAACAGGTGCCATGGAACAGAACTTTTGAGACTCCCATTTGCGAACGAATAAAACCCTAGATAAAAAAAAGCTTTTGTATTTTTAGAGATTTATATAGATATAAGAAAAAATAACCAAAAATACACTTCTTGAGCCAAAAAGACGCAAATCCCCATTTTCCCAAGACAAGCATGGGGACGCGAACGTCTAGGGTTAGGTAGACAAGATGGGACCAAAAAAATCCCCTTGTATATCCCATAGTGACTTTATATGAGAAAAGATTCTTCTTCTTTTGTTCCTGGAAGCGCTTGTCACATAGGACTTGCTACAGTTATAAGTAGGAAAGGACAAGGAGCATTCCTTAGTAACAAACGTTTCTTTAGACTCAAATTCTTCAACTTGTGAGTGTCCTTGAGGAATGAGCCTGAGATTATCTCTGAAACTGTCTAAATAATCTCCCTTATTCCTGGAAACACAATTAGAATCAATATTATAGACTTTGGACTTGCACGGTACAAGATTCCACACAACTTGTCTGTGAAGTTGATCTAACTCATCATCCATTATCTTTTTCCAAGAGAGATTGTTTAGAGTTGTATCAACATTTTCTGGTTCTAATTGAGAATAATAACAACCAAACGGAAGTTCTCCTTTTTTTCTGATTGTAGAGTCTACTCCTCTTTTAGAAACGATAGACAACACACAAAGTGGAGAATCGCCTAGCACATGTAGAAAAACCCACAATGACTGTCACTACACCATTGAAGGGAAGAGGTAGAACACATGGCAAGGTTACTCATATTACTAGTATTTTTCTGTTTGGAATTTCCTGTCAGAATTGTATGTCCTTTTTGAGTAACACAAGGTTGCAAAGTATTCTTGCAAGGATTACTTGCAGCCTCCAGACTCCTTAAAGAAGACATACAGGCTTGTTGAGGATGATTCGTTGAGAATCCATATGACCCAGACCCTTGACATTTGTCTGATTGGTTCCTAGTCACATCAGTTTTCTCAACAAGCGATCGTTGAACATTATCTTAATGGTGACAATTCTTTGGAAAAGAACAACTGGATTCTCTCGGATTCAATGAGAGACTCTTACTGGATATCAAATCCTTAAGAGTTGCAATTTCTGCAACAAGACCAGAATAGATCCGTATTTGTTCTTCCAATCTCTTTTGAAGAGTAACCAGTTTATCAGACCTTTTCTTGCGGTTGTTTTTCAAACCTGGTGAAACGTTAATTGAGACTTTATGGTCCATATAGTCAGATCGCTACAAACACAGACTTTTTAGGTCTTAAACGTATTTGCCTGCTCTGATACCAATTGAAAAAGAGGGGGTCTAACAACATCACCCAATATTTCGCTTAGCAATATGTATGGACTAACTCCGAAATACTTTCCTAGAGAATCAACTAGACAGTCAGACTCAATCTAGATAAAAGTATCTCAAGTATTTAATATCTCTATCTTGATTTGATTTTTACTCAAGCTAAAATCAATAGCGAGTCTTTATCAAATAAAAGGAATAACTTGGACGGTACCAAAGACTAATGTCCAAGGATCAATCAATATCAATCAACAACCAAAGGTTGGATTTCCAATTGATGATCACGAACGCACAACCTGTATTATTTCAATTATATAAAATATAATGAGGAAAATAAATAACACAGACACCAGAAGTTTTGTTAACGAGGAAACCGCAAATGCAGAAAAACCCCGGAACCTAGTCCAGATTGAATACACACTGTATTAAGCCGCTACAAACACTAGCCTACTCCAATCTAACTTCGGATTGGACTATAGTTGAACCCCAATCAGTCTCCCACCGATCCAAGGTATAGTTGTACTCCTACGCCTTTGATCCCAGCAGGATACTGCGCACTTGATTCCCTTAGCTGATCTCACCCACAACCAAGAGTTGCTGCAACCCAAAATCGCAGACTTGATAATAAACAAATCTGTCTCACACAGAAAAGTCTATCAAAGGATAAATCTGTCTCTCACAGATAAACCCTAGGTTTTGTTCCGTCTTAAGATATGAAATCAAGGTGAACAGGACCAATTTATAATCCGGTCTTATATTCCCGAAGAACAGCCTAGATTAATCAATCACCTCTCTACAATCCTTCTTGCTACACAGGCGATTTGTCGAGGAATCACAAACAGTGAGACGAAGATGTTTGTGACTTCTTTATCTTGCCTATCGGAGAACTCTCACGATCTCAAGCCAATTAAAGATTGTACTAGTACGATAGAAGATGCATGATCAGATCACACAACTACGATAAAAGTAGTATCGGTCTGGCTTCACAATCCCAATGAAGTCTTTAAGTCGTTAACCTGGTTTTAGAGAAGAAAACCAAAGGTTAAAGGAGAATCGACTCTAGCGAGCGCACTGGTATCACACAGATGTGTGGGGATTAGTTTTGCACAATGCTTGATGTCTCCTTTATATAACCTTCAAATCAGGGTTTTGCCTTAGTTACAAAGCAATCCATATTCACCGTTAGATGAAAATCTGATTTAGATTCAAGCTAATATTTCTCAACCGTTAGATCAAAAACTTAGCTTGTCACACACACTTGGGTAGACGTTTACTAGGTTTGTGAAAACTATGCCAAAACGTGTACGTGTATGTTGGTTCAATATAATAACCCAAAAGGTTAACCATATGAGCATTTCATATTAACCTTGTTCTTCTTCACCATAACTAGTTCAATTGACTCAAATGAACTAGTTAGAGAGTTGTTCAATTTCTATGAGATCTTATGTAACTACATAAGACACAATTGAAACAAAGATGATTCGATTCGATTGAATCGGATCATGAACTTTATAGCCACGGTTTGCATAAAGCATTCCTTAGTAATTTAAGTTTCATGTTCAGAGCACATCTTTAGATCATAACCACTTAAGCTCACAAACAAGTTCGCGGACTTAAGACAACTGGTGGAGTTTTCCAAACTCAGCAGAAAATCTCGTCAAAGAGACTTTCGCCAGTTCGCGGACTAGGTTTGCGGACTAGGTTCGCGGACTGAGTTCGCGGACTTACACGCAAACGAGTTTTTTGGAAAATCCCAGCAGAAATTCTCGGTACAAGAACTTCCGTCAGTTCGCGGACTTGGCAAAGCCAATTCCTACGGTTTCTCTCAATCAACAAAGTTTGAAAACTTCGGATTAAGGAATACATGGTTATGTAATATAAACTCTCATTTCAATCATTGAGACATTCTCAGAGGACGTTATATAACCATTATTCACAGACCGTTTCGCGTCAGAGCAATTCTCAAAGTAATTGAAACTTTTCATGACTTTCGTCACTAGGTGAAGATAAACTTGATCAAAACGAAACGGTTTACCAACACATGATTTCGAGATATAGATAGGCGAGATATACTCGGCTCGAAATATCAAATGTGTATGATCCAGTCTATATAGCATACGACTTTTGTCTCATAAGAAGTAGGAGATAGAAGAGATAGACTTTTGAGTGATAGATAAGTTCAAGTCTCCACATACCATTTTGTTGATGAAGTTCCACGGTTCCTTTAGTAGATCTTCGTCGTTGTATGATGAATCTCCATGAAGTCCTTGAGCTCAAATACACTTTTCTATCCTAGTCCGAGACTTAGCTATGTAGACTAGAAATCAAGACTCATAGTTTTGATCACTAACATTGACAAACATGCTTGAGATAGCAACGCATGCGAGGTCGACCGAAGTATGCTCTGACACACAAGATTCCATAGAAATCTTGGATATCCCTGTCTCATCACCAAGTTGTGTGAAAATGCAATGGGAAAGAGCTTTGGAGATGAGAAAGATACTAAAACTGTCTCTCAGGGAATCATCAAGCGGATGAGTGGAACTCAAAAGGGATCTAGTATCTCATATGATCAAACCTATAGCGATGGAGATATCATGTTCCATATTTTACGTCTTGGGAGACAATTAGGCTGTATTCAGAAACAATTGGCCTATGCCTATAGAAATGATCCGGAAACTCTTGAAGGAATCCTAACGATCAATAATGAGTTTCTAAAACGAGAACAAGAAAAAGACTCTGAAGAAGATTATGATGAGCAAACAAATGAAGACTAATTTGTCATCAAGAAAAGAAATTAGACATTAGTTTTTGATTATTTCAATAAAGTTTATTATGAATAAAACTATCTTATTTATGAATAAAATTATTGGTTTATAATTTTTCTTGTGATAGTTTTTGATTACATATCCGGTGCTTGAATACTTTATCTTATTGCTATGAATGTTTATGGGATGTTTGATTTCGGTTTTCATGACCTTAATATTCAATCTCATATGGTGTGAACCCTTATGGTTCAGGTGAATTTTTGGGATAGCAGGATTAAGTTCTAGCCCATGTTGGTAGGATTTATCAAAGGAACATGAGGGGTTCTGATTGAAACAATATGTGAAAAAGTCACAATATGTTGAATCGTTTGGTTTAGCATAAAAGCATATGTGTTTCGGAGTTTCAACTTTTGCATTGCAATAGTTAAAACCGGTTTTCAACCTTTCTCTGGTAAAGGTTGGTTGTTGTTGTTCTTTTGTCTTGCAAGAGGATGACAACATAATGATATTTTTGTAACAATTCTCCCTAGAAAGAAGATGCAAACATTATTGGAGAAGAGGATGCGAAATTTTAGGTAACGACTTTGTTAGTTAATCGTTTTCCTGTTTAAGAAAATCCTGATTTTATTGAATATATTTATTGCTTTTGCTTAAAAAAATTTCAGTACAATTGATTTTTATTCCATTATTTGTATATGGATGTGTGTGTGATTCAATTGTTTCTGGTTAAGAAGAACTATTGTTATCTTGATTTATTGTTTGATACCAATCGTTTAGGCTTACAAAATTTAGGTGCAATTGCGGTGCTTTAATGTCTATGTTGTTTCAATTGCTTCCAGTTGAGGTAAATAATTATGCAAGTTAATTTATTTGGTTTGTATGAATTGTTTATGGCTTAACAAAAGAAAAGTTTTTTGGGATGAATTGTTTAGTCCAATTTGATTCCGGATAAGAGAAACTAAGTTAATTCTGATCTTAGTTAGACTTATCAAAGTGAAGGTTTCGGTTATTCAAGTCTAATCGAATTCCTTAACAAGAAATGCTAGTTAACTAACCTAGTACTTGTATTGTTTAAAATTGAAAGGTCTATGTTATTGATGAGAATAACTAGAGCCTGATGAGGAAAATAGAGTTAATTCTGATCTTTATTTTGGTCTTATCGAACAAGTGTTTGTATTTGTGAAATCAATTTAGCAAAAGGAACTAAGGTGCTTAGTCGATTATTGGTTTGCTAAACTATTAGGGAAAATTGCTTAGGGAAATTGTTTCCTTGGTAACATATCAAAACAAAATTACTTTGTAGTTTTGGTTTTGATATTGGTTATCAAAAATGGTGTGTGGAACCCTCGTGCTTAACTCTTATAGATTTGCAAGTCTTGTGAGATTTGTAAGATCCTTTAAGTTTGCTTTTTTATTTGCTTGTACCTTTGTCATTTTGTGACAAAAAGCGGGAGAAATATATGGAGTAAACAAGTGATACTTATATTGATTTGGTATCACTAAGGGAAAGGACAATGGTGCTTAAACTTTATATTTAACGAAAGAGTAAAGCATAGACTAAGGGGGAGTAACATATCATATGATGAGAATAACAAAGACTACGGATTGAAAATTTACCTATCTTACCTTTAGGGGGAGTATTAGATTTGTTATTATAATGTCAACAACGGTATTTATGGATTGAATGTATACAGGTTACTGTGTTTTGAATTTGGGAATCAAGCGTATGTGTAATGAATTCTTGTAATTTGTTCATCCATATGATGTAAGAGTTTTGTCACTAAAATTGACAAAGGGGGATATTTTTAGAGAATAGCTCGGTTGAACCCACCAAGCGTTGGTATGTCAAGTTTGGTTGTCATATTTTAGTGAACCAAAACTCATTTAAAGAATCACTTGATTATATACTAGAGTCAACTTCGTATAAGTTATCTTGAAAGTATTAGGATAAGAGACATTACAAGTATTACGTGAATACTTGAAGAATGTGAAGAAGTAAGGAGCTACAACGACGACATCATCCTTCCACTTGAGGTTAGTAATATTTGACTTTAACTGTTTCATTACCTAACGTATCTTTCAAGTCGTGCATATTGAAAACATAACTGCAAATCTATGAATGATTATACTCTAGTTAAACAAAGTATTAAGGAATACAATACGAAGTATAACGCTTATCTTTTGAACTTCGTATATAAGACATCGACGTAATCGTTTGAATGCTATTGTGATTATGTATGGGTATGTGTGAAGATTTCATCCTAGGAAACAATGTTTTACATTCGTTTAAAGGAAGTACATTCATAAACTTGTTTTGTGAATCGAAAGGGAAATCACTAGGCTTATTGGTATTGTTATTCATTGCAAATCTTTTGAATTACCAATATGTGTGATTAGTATAACCGCTCATGACTTGCTTATTTTCTTGGTAAAAATATTCACAAGGCCTGACTTTTGTATTGGTATGACTTTTATTAGTGAAACCGATCTTAAGTAATCACCTGAGATGGTATGATCGATTTGTTGTAATTGGTATGACCAACTCTAGGCAAAGGGGAACCGATCCTAGTAAGAGGTGCAACTGATCACAAAGGGGAATCGATCCTTGTAAGAGGTGCAACAAGTTTCTAGTTATTGGGAACCGGTCCTATGAACATGTGCAAAGCATTTTTATTTATTGGGAACCGATCCTATGGACATGTGCACCAAATACAAGTTAGATACCATATATATGTGGGAACCGATCCTAGTACCTAGCCAAACAAGTTTTGGTAACTAGCGTGACTAATTCTAGTACCCACATGGAGGTAGAACCGAAACTTGTTTTGGTAGAACCGTGAAACCCATGTTTGGTGATTTGATAGTTCTTGGAAGTCAGATGAACCAATTCTAAACTCGTTTTGGAAGTGTGGAAAATCGGTTCCAATATTGTAAGTATGAAAAAAGACTTACAAAGCAAAGATGTTGACATACTTTGAACATGTGCAGTAACGCTTATCTTTTATTGTTCAAAGATATTCCTTAATAGCTAAAGGAGAATCCCGGATCGAAATAAATTAAGAATATTTTAATTAAGGTTTTTAGTTTTACATATCTTTTGAAAATAAAAATTAGTAATGTGAATTTACTAGTTGGAGATTTTCTGTAGCGCGCCCTAAGCTAGAAGCTGACTAATCCAAGAGTTTAACTACAAAATGAGACACTAATGATCTAAAATATCTAATTAAATATTAAGAAAGAAGTTCTAAACAAAGATTAACCCGAATCTAAACCCTCTCTGAAATAAATACAACAAATTCTCTCATATGATACATATTCAATAGTGAGTTGGTTTACAAATAGAATATAAGCACAAAATAAACATAGCGGAAGCTAACTAACTAACGAAACCAACTCCTGGAAGCTTTCATCGCCACGTGCACATTAAAATTTGTCTCTGAAACTGAAAGTGGGAATGGGTGAGCACATCATCCCTAAAAGGGGTGCCCAAAAGAAATAACAGCTAACTTTCAAGTAATCACTAAAATGATTTAAAGTCAATGCACGTTTTACTGAAACTGTTAAAACACGGAAAACAAATAAAGCATAAATAAAATAATAAGTTGTACCGAAATATAAAGATCTACCAACCAATATTGCGGCACACATTCACAACAGTAATAATAGTTAAGCGATGTAATCCTTCTGAGTAGCAAGGCATGACTGTTGCGGAGTCTTCAATGATCATTAAAGTACCGTGAGGTTTTTCGGTCTCGAAGTCATAAACGATGTGTACCTTACCAGTACCTCATTCTACGCGTACTCTACATAGCAAGTACTTAAAGAAACAAATGACGACAATAGTATATCCGACTGAAAGTCTAAATTTTATGGAATGTCATCAGATTCCATAAAACAAGTCCAACGATCACCTACAATATACCCAAAATTCTTTCCCTAAAATACTGGAACAAAATATAATAGCTTTTGAAAGTAATTTAAAAGAACATTAATTATTCATGTATGAGACATGCGTTTCCCTAATACGGTATATACGGTAATATTGCACAAGACCAACCTATTCCTTGCATAAATATAGATATAAGTTTTGGGGCACACATCTCACACATAATCAAAAGGAAACCTTCTCCCTTTCATGCTAGCAACAAGTAAAGATTGTAACCGCTTTCCAGTCTATGGAAAGAATTACATTTTGAAGATAAGTTATTACTCCCAGAACACAGATATTAGTAGTTTCTAAAGATCCAATCCCATCCCAAAATGTAAAACAAAACTAGTTTGTATTACACACAAATAATACATGCTTACACAATCATATAGTAACAAAGATATGCATGAATTTCACAAAAGATATATTTGTAAAACAATAATGAGTACAAGAGAGTTCGTTATCGATTCCCACCTCTTTTGATGACAAGCCTCGCATACCTTGAGATTCATACACCACTGGTTCATCCTTTGAATCGGTCGTTGTTAACAAAGAGTAACTGTTAACCATACAAGCACTCTAAAGATTAGCCAAAAGGCTCATACAAGGCTTATAACGTAATCTCATACAATTGTCTAGTTATAAACTAAGTGAACTATCTAATGGTTCTAAATCCATTTATGGTTATACATCGTATTATTCTATACCTTTAGTATATCTAAAAGTCCACTAATCCAATTAGATTGGTTTTATAGTCCATTGGATATGTCTTATGAATGTCGACAACTTTGTAGAAGGAACCAAAATCTAGTTCGGACCACAAAGGGTCCAAAGTATCAAACTAAGAAAACATGACACTAAGCCCAAGTCCATTAAACATACCCATTAACTTAAGGTCCAGTCCACTCAACTAAACTAACGGTCAAACTGACGGTCACGGGTCAACTAACAGTCAACGTCTAAGTCCAGGTCAAAATCCAATTAAAGGTTAAGTCAAAGGTCAACGGTCACAGTGGTCAAGTCAACTGAGTCAAAAACGGGTCAAGGGTTTAACTCGATCCACTGAGTCTGTTCTGAGTCGAACCGATTCAACTCAGTCAGATAAACTGAGTCAGCTAAACTGACTAGGCTGACTAATAGGCATAAAAACACAAGGCCAAAGCCTTAGCAGAAGCCAGAGCCATTGCTCAAGCCAAAGAATACTATTGCACAATCATTGTGCAACACAACAACATCACACAACACTACAAAACTCCAATACAGACTTCATTCATCTCTAATTCTAAACAAGAACAACCAATAACAATTCAGTTCCACTACTAAGAACACAATTTCTCTGTAGATCAATATAAACATCAATCACAACTATATACGGTTCTAATTCTGCACATCCTCTGCTAACAATTTAAGAATGCACCACCACCATCACTTCATTGGCTGCAACTCAAATCCACACCTCAATTGAGGCCATCCTCAAACCTTTATATTAGCATAAATACAAACTTTAAAGCGTTCACAGGTCAGCATTATCACTTGCAATTGATATACGCAAATCCAGCATCACCAGTACTCATTTACCAAACCTCCACAGCTCATATATGCAGAACCACAACTTCCATGAACTGCAACCACTTAAACCAACCAACAATTTTGATTTATCTCCAACTGCAATGACACAGCTTCAGCCAACTATATTCATCTCAAATATCGGTTTCATTATTCCATCCCCTGAAATTCAACTTACAACTTCAATTACAATTTCATCTCCCTTGAAATACCCTAGACATTAAAAGAAACTTAAGTCTATTCAAGACCCAACAGTAACAATACATTCAACCTACATCCCTGTAATCCAACACAATTCTAACACACAACCACAGCTCCACAAAATACTCAACTGAACAGAACCTAACTGCATCATATACTCTCCTTAATCTCAATTCAGCTTCAATTCAACATGTCTGCAACTGCAACTATAAAACATTCATTTATAGTTATCCTAATCATCAATTGCAATATCAATTTCATCTCCACTTGAAGACCCCCATCACCAAATCACCCCATGACTTCCCAAGCCATCTCCTTCAATTCAAAGATAAACTTCACATCCCCTGTATCTCAGCAATACCTAAACTACAACCAAAAATCCATTTCTTCTCCGTTCTACAATTACAATTCTCATCTTCACCCATCTCTATCTAATTCATCCCCGTCATTTGCAGATTCTAACTCAAGCCACCTAATTCGCATGAACCCTAATTTCTGATTCAACTTCCTAGAAACTGAAATTAAACCTAATACATCGATCTAACTTCAATTAAGAACAAACCCATAAAATATAACATCAAACCAAACTCAATTTCATAAATAAATCAAAACAGAAACCCTAATTATATCTCTGATTTACCTTTTTCCGGTCGATTCATCATTAGAACAGCATCACCTAGCTAATCCAATAAAAACCCCACAATTCTTCATCCCAGAACGCACTTCATCAACATCAGTTATACAAGCACCCTAATTCCATAAACCCTAACCTCAATTCAACCTCTACATCATCTTCTTCTTCTCATCCCAATCTAAATCAACCACATAATCAACATCTCCACTTTAGATTCAACTTACTAACAAGATTCTATGAATATCTCACACGAAAACAACTCAATTCTTATGAACTGAGTACGACATAAAAGGAAAGAAGAAGAACAGAAGATAAAAAGAAAGAAGAAAGGAAAGAGAAGAAGAAAAGAGAAATGATTTTCTCTCGACACGTTTTGGTGATTATAAGCCAAAAGAAAATGATAAAGGCACCCAAATAAAGGATAAGGGCATCCAGGCGGTTTAGATGCAAAAATGATTATTTTGCCCTTCTCATTAATATGATAATATCTTCTTCGTCCGGTATCCGATTGATACGTTCGAGTAGTCTATCTCGCACAACTTTTCGAGATCTATCTAGTGGTACTAGTTTTGTAACTAGATCTTTGTTAGACTAATTTCTATTAATTAATGTTCGTGTTAATCTAACAAAATCATTAGCGGTTAATCCGTTTCTTGATCATCGCTAGACCAGTCAAATAGAGTTGACGAGCTTGAGGGTCCTTACATTCTCATCACCTTATACATTTTCGTCTTCAAAAATCAAACTGTCCTTCTAGTCTTCAAAAACTCCCCACCTTATAGAGAAATACTATTTATCGACTAAATGCAAGTACTACTCATACTTACAAACGCAATAAAATTAACTCATTTTAATGAGTTTGAAACAACATGAAAAAGAAAACACAAACCTAGATGGCTTTCTACAACTAAGATTTAAAATTTGTAGCTCTAGGTTCACTACGCCAAATTCTATTCATAAGATGATAATCTCTAAGCTCACTATGCTGAATTAAATTCTACCAAATAGGTATGTCTAAGTTCACCGAACTAATATTTATAGTCTAATAATTAGTAACTTATTAATTTGATCCAATTCCATATTTGTTATCCATTTATCCATATAACTAATCTAAATTTGATTTTATGTAAATCCATAATATCTGATATTTTAACTTTACTGTTATGCAATATATAAATTTCCTAAATATTATCTACTTTAAATTTGCTTTTAACATAATTATTGAAATAATATTATTAGCAGTGTTATTATTCTATCTTTATTATTATTACCATTGGCTTATTGATAGTCCAGTTAGTACACTAAGTCTTAATTTTCTAAATATGACTCAACATTCACGTAAAAATTGATATAATAGATTTTATTTATTCATATCGAGTCTGTACACTATATGTATCTTGTTAAATATAAGCATTGGTATCTTAATATTATTTCAATTTAATTCTACATAAAATTGTAATGTTTCTATTAATGTAAAGTATCCTATTAATATACGAATTTATTGTCTTTCAAGTATGTTTCTATATTAAGCACCCAAATACTATTATTGTTTGTTCATGTATATTTGTTTAATTTCTAACAATTTACCAAATCAGTTATTGAACTAAAAGTAATTTAGGCATAAGATTACTAAGAAATTTAGTCTTATTATTTTATGCAAAATATTCGCACGTTCTTAAGTCTAATCTAATAAGTCTTATATTATATATCTGGTTTCTATGCACAAGAAAGTATTTCTAATTTTATTTAATTTATAAAATCTGACCGTAAATAATTATTAATAATTTTGCGTAGCTACTTGATCCTAATTATTACTATAATCATTAAATATTTACTAATGAGATTTTAATTAGATAAAGTTCATTACAATAATATATTTGATAAGTGTTAATATTACTTTTGTTATGATTATTAGTGATCCTATTATCATTTAACACTAATAGTCGAACTATTATCTTAATTACTTTTTCAATTTAACTTCATTTTTACTTTGATAGATTAAAGGTTCTAATTACGAGAAAATGTACTCTATTAGTTTCTAAGTAAAATTTGGGATCTATCCGTTTATTAATAGAAGCAAGTCCTCCTTATATTCTAGTAATACATGCTTGTAGTTGGCCTGTCCAGGTTAGTAAGACCCGACGATAGTTTCCTACAAACAAAGACAACACACACACACCAGAATTTCAAACCCCACTATTCCCCAGTGATGTATTATTTAAGTGCTAAATCAATTGGAACTATCTAGTCTCTAGTTCTCTATTGAAATTTCTAAATTATACTACAATTAGTTTCAACCTACAATTTTTACTTCATAAATATATACACACAAAACAAGAAGTAAGTAATCATCATGCTGAACAAAACAATCAATCAATTCAAAAATATTTTAGTTCTTGATTGTTTTTAGTGATTAAGATTTATCTCACAAACCCAACCCATTTCTAAACTAGTCTAGTTCACTATCTGTCACTGGCTAATCTTATTGTCGCCCTTGTAAGATCTAATAGTGAGCTCTGATACCAACGTTGTAGCGCCCCCTAAGCTAGAAGCTGACTAACCCAAGAGTTTAACTACAAAATGAGACATTAATGATCTAAAACATCTAATTAAACATTAAGAAAGAAGTTCCAAACAAAGATTAACCCGAATCTAAACCCTCTCTGAAATAAATACAAGAAATTCTCTCATATGATACATATTCAATTGTGAGTTGGTTTACAAATAGAATATAAGCACAAAATAAACATAGCGGAAGCTAACCAACTAACAAAACCAACTCCTCAAAGCTTTCATCGCCACCTGCACATTTGAATCTGTCTCTGAAACTGAAAGTGGGAATGAGTGAGCACATCATCCCTAAAAGGGGTGCCCAACAGAAATAACAACTCACTTTCAAGTAATCACTAAAATGATTTAAATTCAATGCACGTTTTACTGAAAACCGTTAAAACACGGAAAACAGATAAAGCATAAATAAAATAATAAGTTGTACTGAAATATAAAGATCTACCAACCAATCTTGCAGCACACATTCACAACATTAATAATAGTTAAGCGAAGTTATCTTTCGGAGTAGCAACGCATGACTGTTGCGGAGTCTTCAATGATCATTACAGTACCGTGAGGTTTCCGGCCTCGAAGTCATAATCGATGTGTACCTTACCAGTACCTCATTCTACGCGCACTCTACATAGCAAGTACTTAAAGAAACAAATGACGCCAATAGTATATCCGACTGAAAGTCTAAATTTTATGGAATGTCATCAGATTCCATAAAACAAGTCCAACAACCACCTACAATATTCCCAAAATTCTTTCCCTAAAATACTGGAACAAAATATAATAGTTTTTGAAAGTAATTTAAAAGAACAGTAAACATTCATGTATGAGACATGCTTTGCCTTAATCCGGTATATACGGTAATATTGCACAAGACCAGCCTATTTCTTGCATATATATAGATATAAGTTTTGGGGCACATCTCACACCAAATCAAAAGGAAACCTTCCCCCTTTCATGCTAGCAACAAATAAGATTGTAACCGCTTTTCAGTCTATGGAAAGAATCACATTTTGAAGATAAGTTATTACTCCCAGAACACAGATATTAGTTGAATCTAAAGATCCAATCACAACCCAAAATCTAAAAGAAAACTAGTTTGTATTACACACAAATAATACATGCTTACACAATCATATAGTAACAAAGATATGCATGAATTTCACAAAATATGGATTTATAAAACAATAATGAGTACAAGAGAGTTCGTTATCGATTCCCACCTATTTTGATGACAAGCCTCGCATACCTTGATATCCATACACCACTGGTTCATCCTTTGAATCGGTCGTTGTTAATAAAGAGTAAATATTAACCACACAAGCACTCTAAAGATTATCCAAAAGGGTCATACAAGGCTCATAACATAATCTCATACAATTGTCTAGTTATAAACTAAGTGAACTATCTAATGGTTCTAAGTCCATTTATGGTTATACGTCGTATTATTCTATACCTTTAGTTTATCTAAAAGTCCACTTATCCAATTAGATTGGTTCTATAGCCCATTAGATATGTCTTATGAATATCGACAACTTTGTAGAGGAACCAAAAGCTAGTTCGGACCATAAAGGGTCCAAAGTATCAAACTAAGAAAACATGACACTAAGCCCAAGTCCATTAAACATACCCATTAACTTAAGGTCCAGTCCAGTCCAGTCCAGTCAACTAAGGGTCAAACTGACGGTCACGGGTCAACTAACAGTCAACGTCTAAGTCCAGGTCAAAGTCCAATTTAAGGTTAAGTCAAAGGTCAACGGTCACGGTGGTCAAGTCAAGTGAGTCAAAAACGGGTCAAGGGTCTAACTCAGTCCACTGAGTCTGTTCTGAGTCGAACCGATTCAACTTAGTCAGATAAACTGAGTCAGCTAAGCTGACTGAGCTGACTAATAGACCTAAAACACAAGGCCAAAGCATTAGCACAAGCCAGAGCCATTTCTCAAGCCAAAGAACACAATGCACAATCATTGTGCAACACAACACTACAAAACTCCAATGCAGACTTCATTCATCTCTAATTCTAAACAAGAACAACACCAATAACAATTCAGTTCCACTACTAACAACACAATTTCTTTGTAGATCAATATAAACCTCAATCACAACTATATACGGTTCTAATTCTGCACAACCTCTGCTAACAATTCATACCACTAAGAATGCACCACTACCATCACTTCATTGGATGCAACTCAAATCCACACCTCAGTTAAGGCCATCCTCAAACCTTTATATCAGCACAAATACAAACTTTAAAGCGTTCACAGGCTAGCATTATCACTTGCAATTGATATACACAAATCCAGCATCACCAATACTCATTTTCCAAACCTCCACCGCTCATATCTGCAGCACCACAACTTCCATGAACTGCAACCACTTAAACCAACCAACAATCTTGATTTATCTCCAACTGCAATGACACAGCTTCAGCCAACTATATTCATCTCAAATCTCAGTTTCATTCTTCCATCCCCTGAAATTTAACTTACAACTTCAATTACAACTCCATCTCCCTTGAAATACCCTAGACATTCAAATAAACTTAAGTCTATTCAAGACCCAACAGTAACAATACATTCAACCTACATCCCTGTAATCCAACACAATTCTAACACACAACCACAGCTCCACAAAATACTTAACTGAACAGAACTTAAATGCATCATATACTCTCCTTAATGTCAATTCAGCTTCAATTCAACATGTCTGCAACTGCAACTCTAAAACATTCATTTATAGTTATCTTCATCATCAATGGCAATATCAATTTCATCTCCACTAGCAGACCCACATAACCAAATCACCCCATGACTGCCCAAGACATCTCCTTCAATTCAAAATTAAACTTCACATCCCCTGTATCTCAGCAATACCTAAACTACAGCCCCAAATACATTTCTTCTTCGTTCTACAATTATAATTCTCATCTTCACCCATCTGTATCTAATTCATCCCCTTCATCTGTAGATTCTAACTCAAACCACCTAATTCGTATGAACCCTAATTTCTGATTCAACTTCCTAGAAACTGAAATTAAACCTAATACATCGATCTAACTTAAATTAAGAACAAACCCATAAAATATAACATCAAACCAAACTCAATTTCATAAATAAACCAAAACAGAAACCCTAATTAAATCTCTGATTTACATTTTCCGATCGATTCATCATTAGAACAGCATCACCTAGCCAATCCAATAACAACCCCACGATTCTTCATCCGAGAACGTCACTTCATCAACATCAGTTCTACAAGAACCCTAATTCCAGAAAACCTAACCTCAATTCAACCTCTACATCATCTTCTTCTTCTCATCCCGATCTAAATCAACCACATAAGTTCGACAGAGAAGGAAAGAAAAAGAACAGAAAATAAGAAGAAAGCAGAAAGGAAAGAGAAGAAGAAAAGAGAAATGATTTTCTCTCGACATGTTTTGGTGATGATAAGGCCAAAAGAAAATGATAAAGGCACCCGAATAAAGGATAAGGGCATCCAGGCGGTTTAGATGCAAAAATCATTATTTTGCCCTTCTCATTAATTTGATAATATCTTCTTCGTCCGGTATCCGATTTACACGTTCGAGTAGTTTATCTCGCACAAATTTTCGAGATCTATCTAGTGGTACTAGTTTCATAACTAGATCGTTGTTAGACTAATTTCTATTAATTAATGTTCGTGTTAATCTAATCATTAACGGTTAATTCGTCTCTTGATCATCGCTAGACCAGTCAAATAGCGTTGACGAGCTTGAGGGTCCTTACATTTTCAGTCAATATTTGGACAAGGCATTTCCAGGAATTATGGAAACCGAATTTGGAAATATATTGCATATCTTGAGAATATTTTCGGTTTTGGTAATTCTTTGGTGTCCAAACTTCCTTGGTCTATAAATATTGAAGTTTGCATTTCAAGCAAACTAATCCTCGGATCCAGCAAAACTACCTAGTTGTGTTGTTACTAGTGGATCCGCCTATTCGGAGAGGAAAGTAACCTAATTAGGTGAAATCTCTTACAACCGCTCGGTTTAAAGACTTCTTTGGGATTGAGAAGCTCTATTAGTACCGTTGGTGGGAAACTAGATAATTGCGGTTTATTATTTGTTTTCGATTGATTTGATTGACTAACTGTTGTTGAACTTTGATTGCACCTAGTTTGTTTATGCTTGAGAATCTTCTCTTCTGATATAAGATTCACTCAAACTAGATCGAAGTTTCGACGGGGATCTTTAGACTGTTTGTGGATCTAAAGACGTCTTGTGATAATCCATTGTTAACAGACTCCGTTCTGTGTGTGATTGATCACAATAGATTCAAGTTTATTGTGTGTAGGTGTTTATTGAAGATCAAAGAAGATTTGAAGACAAAGAAGATATTTTGGTTCATAATCTTTGGTGTGCACAATACTTGTTTCGCCTGGAAAAGGATCCAACTATAATCGGTTTATCTTTGTGATAGATTTGATTGATTAGTTGAGTAGATCGGGATCAGTACAATTCTTTGTGATTCAAAATATTGATTGCAAAATCTTGACAATTACTTTGGTAATTGTTATTGGATAGATCTAAGGACCTGACAAAGGAGTTTATATTTGGGATAAACGGAAGAGCCTTTTGTCGAACTCATGTCACTTGATTGAAAAGAGTTGTTACCGAATAGATTTGTTGTTCCTTTATTGTTTGGAATACGAACCAAAAGAATTGTTCCAAGTGCGTGACTTATTGCAAGTTGGAGGCGCAGGGATACAGACGAAACTAGGTGAAATATAGGTTTAGTTGCTTGGTCTCAACTATACGAAGTCTGTTTAGATTTTGTATAACAGCTTAATCCTGAGAGTATTCAATTCTGGACAAGGTCCCGAGGTTTTTTTGTATTTGCGGTTTCCTCGTTAACAAAATTCTGCTGTGTCTTTTACTTTTCTATTTCCGCAATTATAATTGTTTTATTATAATTAGAAGTAAAATACACAAATGTTAATTCCTATTTACTTGATAGTAATCCTATTGTGTTTGGTTAAGTCCGAACCTTTTATCAAGTAAACATACTTCATTATTGTATTATTTCGATCTTGTATCCATAGTCAATCACGCAAGTTATCTTGTTATCGTATTGTCTCGATCTCGTATCCATAGACGATCACACAAAGTGTGAACCGATTAGTTGTATTGTCTCCACTCAGTCCATAGACAAACACTTTCGAAGAAAGGACTTATAGGTGGAAAAGTTTTAGATTGAGGTATTTTTTGGTACCCTCGTCTTTTCATCCGAGACTTAGCTATAAGTAGACTAGAAATCAAGACTTATAGTTTTGGCAACTAAACTTGACAACAAGCTTGAGATAGCAACTCTTGCGAGTTCGACCGAGCAGTGCTCTAGTGTTCCTCTTACAAAGCTCTACTTTGCTATAAAAAATGAGTATATTCTGAAATACCAAACCCCATAATTTATCAATCTTAATTTCAATGGTTAAAAAGTTGTTAATTTTCAACAACTGATTTTCAAGATAGTAGATGGTGGTTTTATAGGATTCAGAATATGCCCATTTTTGGTTGGGATATAGAGCTTTGTATGAGGAACATCCCTCCAAAATATTAGATTCAAGTATGTTAGCTTTTAGTTTTTACTAAAAAAAAAATCGTCCTAAGTGTGAGATAGTGTAAAAATAGAAGTGTCAGAGGATCCTCCCTCTAATATAAAAGGGTAGATAAAAGACTAAATGTAAGTTATTTTTTTTCTTTGTTTGTTAATTAAGACAAAAACTGAAGCGAAAAGTCATGCGACGCTGACTAAGTCAAACGGAAAAATTCTCGATCCCCTTTGCTTCAATCCAGTTTTTGCTTTGAAAATCTTTCATTCTTATCATGTTCTGCTGTTAATTTAGCTTCTTTTACATACTTTTTTTGATCACTTTTGATTAGTTTTGTTTTCAATTCGAAAATTTTGGGTATGACCTAACTCTTTAGGTTTTTTTATAAATTTGATTTCTCAAAATAAATTTTTTTTTTGATGATTTTACTCTGCTTTTAATCCTGTAAATCGGTTTTATTTCCTAATTAGTTGTCTAATCTGTTTGCTGTGAAAGGTTACTCTTTTTTGTTTCTATTTAAGGTCATGGGATTACGAAGGAGCTGAAGTAGGGTTTTTATCCATCATCATGAGAACTTTGGGGAACAGGGGTTCTAAGAGGCGCGATTTTTATTAAAGATAAGGTTTCCATCTAAGAGGGTATGAATCAATATTTTCATTTAATTGCTCGTATTAGAGATGAATCGTGAAGTGAAGAACAAACTGGGTACCATTTATTTGATGAAGAATTTATTTTTTCAATATTGGAGATCCTACTGTATCAGTAGGGATTAGAATATGATATTGTTTCTGTCTATTGGTTTAAAGAATTTTTGGGAGTAATACAAGTTAAGAGTGGTCTTTTAGGTTATCTCAGTATGAAGATGCTTAAGTCTCTTTAAGTTATCATGAGTTATCTGCTGGTTAGAGTTGATATTCTAAGATTAGCTCTATGCAGTGCTTCTTTTAATGCATCAAAAACAATGTTACTTTATTTTAATTCAATTTATGAATTACTTTTTTTCCTTAGTGGAATGTGATTATCATTGTTAATTGCAATCTTATCTGTTGAAGTCGGCTAATTCAGAAATCTCATTACATTTGGCATTGAAGATAATCACTGTTTTTTCTTTAATGATTCTATAAGAAATTGCTTGAATAGGTCTTTAAGGGGGTGATGTTTTTGGCTAATTTACTACTGCTTCTCAGAATTAGTGTAGGAATGGTTGGTTTTTTCAAGCATGCTGGTTATTAAATTTCAGTTCTTTTGCAGCTTTAGTAATAAGAAGCAACCTCAGAAAGTTTACTGCAGTTGGCATCATTTACTCTGGTTCTTTGTATTGTTCAGTTGATTCTATGTGTGATAGGATTAGAATAATGGTCTGTTAAGGAACCTGTAATTAATTTTATTTTCTCAATCTATTCCTGCCATTAATTGTCAATTCTCAAAATTGGTGTTGTCAAATTTGAGTCAGGCTGCATGCTACTCATTTACTCTGCTAGGTTTGGTTATTCTTGTGAGAAGGTTGGTTGTAAGTTCTGATTCTTAATTCAAGATGATTAGTCTTATCACTCCTAATTCAATGTACTGTCTATTCTGCTCTAATTTCTCATCTTTTGGACTTCAATTAGACTCTATAAATTTGCAGCTCTGTATGCTTCAGTTTTTCATCCAACAATTAGTAGCTTTTAGCTGTTTCTTTCTTGTTTCTCCTCAAATAGTTTGGTTTCATAGAAAGTGTGTAAGTCAGTTTAGAAAAATGGGTCAGTTCAGTAAGCTTATGCCAGCAGATCAAGTAAGAATTCTTGATTTAGATGAAGATGTAGATGTAGAGGAGTTTCCCTTCAGGTTTTCTGCTCTCCTTTGTAATGACAGCAAAAACTACCATAAGACTTCAGTCAAGCATCAACTCAACATGGAATGGGCTATCAACTCCCCTGATTTTAAGTTAGCAAAACCTTTTATTCAAGGAAATGGAATTTAAAACTTGTTTGTAGTAATGTTCAAGAAGAAGCAGGATAAGGAAATTGCTTATGCTGCAAGACCTACTCTGATTTTTGGTCATCTTTTTGCAGTTCAGCAGCTTGGTCAGTTAGAATCAATTTTTGATCTGGTATGGGAAATTACTCTAATGCCAGTGCAGATCAATATTCACTCATACCTAGTCAATAAAGGTCTAGTTAGGGAAGTTTTGGACCAGCTTGGTAATTTTGTAACTGCTGACTCTCCTGTAGGCAGTTTATATGATGCAAAAGTTATGGTTCCTTTAAAAACTCCTCTTACTAGGAGGTTGTTTTTAACACTAGTAAAAGAACTTATATAATGTATGCCTTTTACCTTAAATTACCTTTTAGGGCTTGTAAGAGATGTTTTGTCCTGTATCACAATGAAGCTCAGTGCAGGGATATTCAAATGAGGATTCTTGTCAGGGCACTTCCCGCACCAATAAGGAATGCTTCTCATGTTGCTGTTACTAGGAGGCAATCAACCTCGGAAGTTGGTGAGAGTTCAAATGCTGGAAACCGTAAAGCTTCTACCACTTCGAATCTTCATGGAGCTGCTGTTGACCACTCAAAGCCTTAAACTTTCTCAGTCAGTCTTCAACCATATGCAACCATTAAGAGTACTGGTTCATCATTCTTTGCTCATGTTGTTTCCTCCTCGGAAACTAGGTTTTCTCCTCTCACTATCAGGGAACCATCTAGCAATGGAGCTCAGAATGCAAATGGGAATCATGGCATGAACTTTTTTGGATTCTCACAATCTTATGAAAGCATTGTTTTTGGCACGGATGGACTTTTGCATGATAGGAAAGGCAAAAGATCTCGAACTTCCTTCGAATCTTTTGTTCAGGGTAATTACTCAGCCTCATTGTCTTTTACAATGATTCCCGCACCTCATTGGCCCCCTATCTCTTCATTGCCACCTTTTAACCCTCCTGCTGATTTGTCTTTTTCCTCTGGGAGCTCTACTATTTCTGCTAGTAATGCTAATGTAGAGGCAAATGTGATTTGGTCCACTACAACTTCAGATTTTGCTCAAAATATTTTCTCATATAATGGTTCTATCTATAGTGCTGCTTCAGAAATGAATTGTAACTCTGAATTGATGATGCCTCCTAAATAGGAGATGGACTTCTCGTCTTATGTGGAAAATAAGGATGAGCCTTTAGAAGATGTGTTGCTTGAACCTATGCCCCTGACAATGCTTCCTCCAGAGCCTGAGATTACGGATGAAGAATTCGAGAAGGAGGTTGATCTCATGATGATGGATGCAGTGCCTTCGGATGCTCATGACCAAGTAAGTCCCTAATTTTTTATTCGAAAAGCTTTTCTTTAGCATCATTTTGATTTCGATTTGTGCTTTGGTTTGTGCTGGTTATTGCTTGTCTTTACTATTTATTTGTTTGAGTCCTTTTGCCTTTTTCACCATGAAGTTTATATGTTGGAATATGCATGGTTGCTGCTCTGATAAAAAATGGCTTCAGCTTTTGAACCTTTTTAGAAAGCATCGACCTTCTGCTATCTGTATAACTGAAACTATGGTTGATAGTGAGACTGTTAATAAGTACACGCATTTTTTACCTTTTGATTCTTGGCACATTGTTCCTGTTGTGGGTAAATTTGGTGTTATGGCTTTGGGGTTTTTTAAAAATTCAAGTTTAGAGGTTTTAGGCAGTACTTTTAATATGATTCATATAGTATGCGATATCACTCCAACCATTAAGAATTGTTTGGTCACTGTCATCTATGGAGCTTTAAATACTTTAGGTATCAGAAATCAGTGGAACTACTTGAAACATTTCAATGAGTCGGACAACATGCCTTGGCTTTTATTAGGTGACATCAACTTTATACTGAATGTCTCAGAAAAACAGGAAGGAATTCCTGAAAATTTGTTAGCGTCTAATTTTATTAAGAACTCTCTTTCGATGTTAAATATGCATGATGTTTTCTCTTTTGGAAATCTGTTTACTTGGTGCAATAGAAGATTCAAAAATCCTTCTGAGCTTATATTTGAAAAACTGGATAGGGGATTTATGAATGATAATTGGGTTTCGATGCTACCTAAAACTAGGGTTACGAATCTAGGTAGAGTTTTCTCAGATCATTGCCCCATCTTGCTGCAGTGTTTTCATAGTACTGATAAACTTTCTATTCCTTTTAAGTACTTTAAATTCTGGCAAGCTAGCCCTGAATTCAAAGATGTTCTTGTTAATTCTTGGAAAAAGGTAAATAAAGGCTCTGCAAGTTTTATTGTAGATGGGAAGCTCAGAAATCTAAAGCATGATCTTAGTTTTTGGAATTTGAACTCTTTTGGACACATCAAAACAACAATTAGTAGGTTGAATTCAGAAATTGAAAAACTGCAGAATATGGCTTATACTCCCTCTATAGGAAATTTTATTCTCAACTACTCTAAGCAGTTGGACTTTTGGTATGAAATAAAGAACTCCTTCTATAAATAAAAGTCGAGGATTGACTACTTCACGCAGTATGATAAGAATACCAATTTTTTTCATAATACTGTTAAGTTAAGAAACATGTACAACACCATACATATTCTTAAAGATAATCAAGGTATTTGGCTGGAAAATAGAGACCAAGTTCTTCACCTCCTTGCTGATCATTTTAAAAAAATATTTGCTTCTTCTATGCCGAGCAACTCTGATATTGATGATGTGCTTATGGATATCAAGCCTATCATTTCTGATGAGCTCAATTCTGATCTTTTTGCTATACCTTCTGAGAATGAGATATCTACAACTGTTAAAAATATGGCGCCTTGGGAATCCCTCGGACCTGATGGTTTTTCGGGTGGGTTCTTCAGAGATAATTGGGGGCACATTTCAACTGAAGTTATTAATCACGTATAAGGATTTTTTCACAGCAAATTTCTTCTTAAGCAGCTTATTCATTCTTTTATCGCTTTAATTCCTAAGGTAAGTAACCCCTCTACTCCGAATGATTTTCGCCCTATCAGCCTCACTAATATTGTTTACAAAATAATTTCAAAATTTTTAACTAATCGTTTAAAACCTGTTTTAGATTCTTTAATATCTCCTTATCAATCTGCATTTATAGCTAATAGGCAAATACATGATAACATCATCATTAGTCATGAAATTATGCATTCCTTTAAAACTAGAAAGAGGAAAAATAACAAAGATGGTTTCATGGCTATTAAGTTAGATTTATCTAAAGCCTTTGATAGGCTGGAATGGCCATTCATAATTGTTGTGTTTAAAAAACTGGGTTTTTCGGATGACTGGTGCCAGCTTATTCACCAATGCATTAGCACTGTCTCTTATTCTATTCTTGTGAATGGATCTCTAGGGGAAATGTTCTTTCCTTCTAGAGGTATTAGGCAGGGAGATTGCTTATCTCCCTATATATTTATCATTTTCATGGAAACTTTTTCTTAACTTTTGATTAAAGGCGAAAATGAGAAAGTTATTCAGGGTTTCAAACTTAGAAAAAATAGCCCTGTCATTTCGCATTTATTTTTTGCAGATGACTGCATGCTCTGTTCAAAATCTTCTCTTGTTTATGCTAAGAATTTAATGATAATTATTAATAAGTTTGCTAAGGCTTCTGGGCAGGCCATTAATCTTGAAAAATCTGGTTTCTTTACGAGTAAAAAAATGCATCATAAACATATCAAATTAATCTCTAAAGCTTTAGGAATTAAATTTCTAAGTAGTACAGAGAAGTACCTTGGTACTCTGTTGTTTGTTAATAGAGACCAAACTCAAGCTTTTCATTTTCTCATTGAAATTTTTTATCACAGGCTTGGTAACTCAAAAAAAACTAATCTCAATGGGGCAGGCAGAACTGTAGTGACAAAACATGTTCTTTCTAGTCTCTCTATTTATCATATGTCTTGTTTCCCTTTTCCTAAGAAAATTACCTCTAAAATATACTTTATTCAAAGATATTTTTGGTGGTCAAAGAAAGATTCTAAAAGAGGGGCTTATTTTCGTTCTTGGGGGGATATAGGAAAATCCAAAATTTCTGGTGGTCTGGGTATTATGAATTTCTTTGCTACTAACAGGGTCCTTATTGCAAAACTGGGATGGAGAATGTGTAAAAATCCTTCTCAGCTGGTAACTATTTTTCTTAAGGATAAATATTACCCTAA
Organism: Papaver somniferum; assembly: GCF_003573695.1. Taxonomy (NCBI): domain Eukaryota; kingdom Viridiplantae; phylum Streptophyta; class Magnoliopsida; order Ranunculales; family Papaveraceae; genus Papaver; species Papaver somniferum. The sequence continues at coordinate 127,375,293 of NC_039367.1, read as the reverse complement.
TCAGAACTTGTTAGAAATCGATAAGGCGGCAGACACTTCCTCATGAATTTGGAAAGGTATAGTCAACAGTATGGTGTTTCTTAGAGATAATATTGTTTATAAGGTGAATGATGGTAAGTCTACAAAGATATGGAATCATAATTGGTTGCCTGGTTATACTTGTCCTCCTTCTTCGATTAATTCTGATTATGGAAATTATGTCTATGTCAATGAGCTTATTAATCATCATGATAACAACTAGAATATTAATCTTCTTTCTTCGCTCTTCTCCCATGAGGATTGTATTAGAATTAGATCACTTAAGATAAATGTTCATAAATCAGATGAAATAATGTGGGCGCACACTACTAATGGTAATTATTCAGTTAAATCTGCCTATAAAGCTTTCATGAATGAGAATGTCTCAACTGATGATGCTAGTTTCTGGAAAAGGGTATGGTCTATTGACTGTTTACCTAAAATTAAATTCTTCATTTGGAAGATATTTGCGCATATGCTACTTGTTAATTCCCTTATCAAGTTTTATAATCCTGGTATTGATGAATGTTGTCCGTTATGTTCTAATGAGGTGGAATCTGTCATGCACTTATTTATTAAATGCCCTATATCATCTCATATTTGGTTTGCCCTCTCCTTTCAGCATCTTATTGCGGGTGACTATTATTGGATTGATGATACTTTCTTGTCTTGGTTTGATAAAAATTTGGGTTGTTCTCCTTATGTTGTGAATTGGCCGAGCATTGGTGTTGTGGTTCTATGGTCAATATGGAAGCTTAGATGTGATGTTATTTTTAGAAAGGTTAAAATTAATCTGGATGCTACTATTATAGATATTAGAAGGTCTTTAAATACTTATATTTTTACTCCTAATCCCCTTAGAGTGCCTGTCTTCAACAATAGGCTTCCTATTCAGCAGATTAATCATATTTTGTGCATTGATGGCTCCTTCAAGAACTTAACATGGGTATCGGTTTGATTCTGTGTGACAATGCAGGAAGAACTTAACATGGTGCTGTTGCGGCTGAGGTAATGGCCCTAATTTTGGCTTTCTCTTGGGTGGGTGAGATGAATCTCTCCAGAGTCCTCTTCATCAGTGACTGTCTTCAGTTAGTGGATCTGGTTAATCATGGCAAGGGTGATATTGACTGGAGAAGTCAAGACTTAGTAGAAGATTGTCGGATTTCTTTTTCTAGTTGTGTGAACTCTAGGATAGTTTTTATTAAGCGTTCTAAGAATAAGATAGCTGATCGACTTGCACGTCGAGCTAGGAAATTCAGCTTGAAAAACACTTGGAATTCTTCTTCTCATTTCTTGCACTCTATCATGAGGGAAGAACCCTTAACGGATATTTGTAATAACCTTTTGTTTTAATGCAATGTTTGTGTTTCTCAGCAAAAAAAAAAAGAAAAAGATAAAAGACTAAATTACTATTATGCCTTCAAAGCAGATCATTGACAATGTAGTGGCAGTTAAAAAACTTAGTTATTCGATGAAGAATTGTAACTTCATTATTGGTTCTTTTGTTTAAAAAAGTAATATGAGGAAGGCATCTGATATAGTGGGTTGGTCTTTTTTAAGTTCCGTTCTTCTTAGTTTTGGCATTCACGATGATTCTCATAATTTTATCATGAATTATGTTAAATCTACGTCCTTTTCAGTTCTTTCGAATGGGCAACCTGAAGGGTTTTTTCTTGGTGAACGAGGAATTCGACAAGTTTGTCCAGTTTCACCTCTCCTCTTTATTCTTTTGTCTCACAGTTTAACAAGCATAATGTAGAGAATGGAACATGATGGGCTTATGTTGGATATAAACTCAATAGATGGGCTCTCTATGCCACCCATATTATGTTTGCGAATGATATGATGTTGTTTGGAGTCTTTAACAACTACTCTGCAACACTACTATAGCTAGTCTGGTTAACAAGTGAATTACGACAAGTCATCTATTATACTCTGCAAAGATGTTACTATAGAGAGGCAAGAGGAGGTGATTGCATAACTTGGAGCTACTAAGTTGACCAATGAAGATAAATATATGGGTATTCAAGTATTAAAGCAAGGAAAGACATGTGCTAATCACAGACTTCTGGTAGAGAAGTTTGATGGCAAACTCATAGCCTGAAAAATATATTTTCTTACTATGCAGGAAGAAAGTACTTATCCAATCAGTTCCTGCTCTTCTTATTTTATACTATATGGCTACCAGTTTGACTCCAAAATAAATTATCAATAAACTTAACCAAACCATTAGGACTTTCTGGTGGCGTATTCAAGAGATCAGAGAAAGCTGCACTTTATAAACTAGGAAGAGAAGGGTGGGGGAGGGGGCACTAAGGTATTTAGAGCATCTCAACAATACCCTAATTGCTAAACTGACATGAAGATTCTTATATGATTCTTCACCTCTCTAGAATTCACTATTGAGATAAAAATACCTCAGAGATGCTCATTTTTAATCTGCCAAGAAGCCGCAAAAATATTCTAGCAGCTGGGTTGCAATTTTAGATAATAAAAAACACCTAAAATAAGGTTTTTATGGTTAATGGGTGATGGAAGTACCATTAAAATCTGTATTGACCTATGGGTTCCTTCGATTCTTGGATTTGATCCTCTTCACCCCACTAACTCAGTGAATATACCTTAAAAGGTGAAGGAGTTGATCACAACTGGTGAAAGCTGGAACACTGAGCTTATTACTCAATTCTTTGATCAATTTACAACGGAGCAAATATTAAAGATCTGCATCAACAAAGATTCCAATAATAGGATGATATGGCTACAAGTTTACTGACTTGGATAGTGGTTGGGTGCGGACCTTCTTAAATAGATGGAATGTCACCTGTAATCTTGTTAAGAAGGAGGTGATCCCTTGTAGATGGAAGTATCCTGCTGAGGATGAAGTGATGGTGAATATTGATGGTTCAAAAACTGATTCTTCTAGTGGTTATGGAGCTATTATTAGGGACACTGGTGGTTTCCCTGTTGCTGCTGCGTGTGGGGGTTCAGTTCCTCGGACGGTCTTACTCCACGAAATGCAAGGCGCTGATCTTGGATTGCAGCTAGCTTTGAGATGTAAGTGTCTAAAAATCCATCTTAGTACCGACTCAATGGCTCTTTTTCACTTGTTCAAGAGTAAAAATCCCAAGCCTCCGTGGACTCTGATATATTTGTGGAGGAAAATTAGCTTCTTGAGAAGACAATTTAGGAGAGTGAGGTGCAGTCATGTCTACAGGGAGACTAATAGGGCTGCAGATTGGCTTGCAGCTAAACATCCTAACGAGGCCTTTGTGGAATTAGATCTTTCTGAGCTGGGTGAGGAGCTGAGCACTATCATTCTGGAGGATAGAAGTCTTAAAACCTATTTCCGTACTTAATTTTTTGTAAGGTTTGGGTCTCCTTAACCCAGCTGATTGTTTCAAAAAAAAAAAAAAAAAAAGAAAAAAGAAAAAGAAGATGGATAACTCATTACAAAATTTGTTAAAACTCATTTTAGCTCAATCTCAGGTGAATCATCACCTTAATGATAACACTTTTCTTTGAAAACGATTCCGGGCAGTCAAGAAAGTTGCTCCAAAGACTCAGAGCTTCATGCAGAGGCTGTTACCTAACGGCATTGGAGTTAAAAACAAGGTGGGAATGTTTGTTGAAGTAATTTCAACTGAATGCCAATTTTGAAATGATGATACTAAAACAATAGATCACTTGTTTATGCAGCGCCCATTGTCCCAGGCAATCTTATACGCTTCTCAGCTTGGACTTAGAAATGATAACAACATATAGGTAACTTTAGAGACTCTTGTTGCTAAGTGGCTTCTGTTCAAAGATGATGGTTATCTTTTTTTTTTGTGGGATCAAACTTACTCTGGGTAATCTGGAAAGCTAGAAATTCTCAGTTCTTTGAGAAAAATCAGGTGTACATTGATGCATTCTTATAATAACGTCTCTATTGGTTTAATCTATGAAAACGCAAGGGTACCAAGTACACCACCAACTTTTTCATTTTGATAGGAGTATGAACTTGTATAGTACTTTTAACAATAAAAAGATGCGGAAAAGTAAAAGCGCACACACACACACAAAATTTTGTTAACGAGGAAACCGCAATAGCAGAAAAACCCCGGAACCTCATTCAGATTAAACTGTATTAAGTCGCTACAAACATTATGCTACTATCAGACTTCAGACTGGAATGTAGTTGAGACGGAATCTACCCTCTAAGTGATTCATTTATAGTCGCGATCCTTATGTCTCTTGAACCTCGCAAGGCTCTACGCAATTGATTCCCTTAGATGACCTCCTTTACAACCTAAGAGTTGCCAAAGAACCAAAAAAATTTGATTCTAATTTAAACACCTAAGAATTTAATCATGATGCATACACATAAGTGTTTGAGTGATCAATGAAATCTTAGAAGTGTTTGAGAGATTTCTAGCAGTGCTAAACATATTTAAAAAATAAGTCTTTGAGCATCTAGAAAAATCTTAAACTGGGACGGTTGGTACAACGGATTGTGAACCGTTAGGCTTATTCACGAGTCAGGGTGCAACGGTTCGTGAACCGGGTTCGCCAACCCTACAAGACTACTGAATTCTGGTTACCACGGTTTGTGAACCGGGTTAATCAACTGCTAGCCTATAATACCAACTTTCAAAATTTAGTTTACATCGGTTCGTGAACCACATTCATGAACTGTTTCCATCTGAACTTGGAAGTTTGAGAACTGGTTCGCAACCCTCTTGTATTTCTGAAACTCAGATATTTATGGTTTTCGAACTGGTTCGCCAACCTACCATGAGCAAAAATATCAGATAGTTCAATATTTTTCTGTTATGATGTTCGAAACATCCCCGCGTGATAAAATTATTTGCTTGGGAAATTTTAAATTGATCCACAAATTAATTCACATAATAAATTATTTAGAACTAATGTTGTTAAGGATTGTTGAAAATCTTTGCTTAGAATCATATTTCGAGATTTTTAAGAAAACAAGCTTGACTCGAAACTTCTTCTTTGTAAATCTACTAGAAGTCATACGACATCGTCTCAAAGAGATAGAACGGTAAGATAGCGAGTAAAATAGAACGGTTCAGTCTTCACATGTATAGAAGTTCTCCAGATGTCTTCGTCGATCTTTAGTCTTCGAGGATAATGTCTAATACTCAACTATTAAATTGATTCCCAACAGATACTAACATTTTCTAGACGTAGGTTCACTTACATGTAGCTCAATACCTTAATTGTTGGCCCTAGTTGAGTCTGAAGTTCGCTTAAAATTTTGAATTATTTTTTTTTTGCTATGTTTGTGAGCTCTGTTATATGTGCAATAAGAAGGTGTAAAATAGGAGGGTGAAAAATAAATAGAAAGATGTAACAGAAATAGGAAGGAGAATGATAAGCTCAAACTAATCAACCAATCATCAATGGTGAAATAAGACGAAATGAACAGATAAAATAAGAAATGAAGGTCGGATTGGAAACTAGATGAATACATGGAACCAGAAAGAAGTAACAAAAAAGTAACACAGACAAAAAAATCAACACATTTCCATTCTTCATAATACTCCTTCATTACATTATTCATACAATATATATATAGCGTTCCTAGTAACTACTCACTAACCAACACAGTCTATCTAATAAATTAACTACCAGAACAACTTAATGTTACCCTTTATAGGATGGACGTATAATCCCCACCCCTTAAAAAATCACGTCCTTAAGTTTGTGTATTGACTATCCAGTAATGTTGTAAAGACAAAATACAAGGGAACAATAAAATGCAGAGCGTTTGGACCATTGCAACTTGATTAATAGAACATGTGATAATACCCCATGGAAGTACAACAACGCTCCCACGAACTCTTCCTTCATACTTGCATTCCAGAGAAAATAAAAATCTTCTAAATTACATGGAACCATACTATAAATTGTACATATAATCACATATATGAGAGACAAAGGAAATTGTGTGGTACTTCATGAGATGCTTCAGAAAATATTGGAAAAAAAATCATCAATATAAGTTGAATCTCGAAAGCTAAACCCTAAAAAAAAATCTCGAAATCTCATGTGAAAAATTTCATCTTTTTCTGCAAATATATTGAAAGAATCTTCTAGATACATGTAATCTTCTTCCTCTTCTTTAATTGTTGCCTAAATGTTTGATGAAATGTTTGCAACAATATCTTTCAATTGTGTTAAAATATTTGAATTGCCTCCTTAAGTTTTTGCTTTTCCCATCAGTTTCCTTCAATGTGTGCCAGTAGATTTGAAATCAGTCCTTCGATAACATCAGTATGTGATCCATAGGTATAAACTTTCCGAATGATCGATCGAACCTGGCTTTGATACCAATTAATAAGCCCAAACTTATCAATCAAACATCAATGGTGAAATGATATGAAATAAACAAATAAAAGAAGAGATAAAGGTCAGATTGGAGCCAAGATGAATAAATAGAACCTGAGATAAGTAACACAGACAAGATGATCAATACATTTTTCCATTCATTCAGCATACTCCTTCTTACACAGAATCCAATTCGGGCGCTAGCCCATCAAATGATCGCATTTTTAAGCTAAATCGGGATATTTTTCGGGCCTCAAATCAAGTAAACGAAAAAGAACTCACTAACCAACACAGTCTAACTAATATAATAACTACCAAAACCACTTAATGTTACCCTTTATAGGATGGACCTATTAATGAAACAAAAATCGAAAAATTTAACAGAATTAGGAAGATTTTTTGGTCGTAGGAGTAGTTTACCACTAGGAAATCACGAACTCCTAGTTGTAAGTTCTAGTTTATGGTTGGGAGTCCATGAGTTCCCAGCCAATTGGAGTAAAAATAAAATTAACCCTGATTTTCTAAATCTACCTATTAATCATTTTCATTAATCTAATCGCTAATACTTAATTAATCAAACTAATTAGATTCATTAATATTAATTAATCGAGGACAATTTAGCCATTACATAAAAATCTATGGACAAGAGAATTTCGCACCTACTATTAGAATGTCCATATCTTTATCATCTCGTCAACCCTAAAAATTTCCTGTTTGCAGTCCTAATAATAGTGTTCTTTTCGTGAGCTCTCTCTGTTTCTCTAATTCGAAATTGAATATTGCACCTGTTCCTAAGTCGGGATTTCCGCAATGCTATTTTTTTATTTTTTTAGCTAAGTCATAAAAATATCTTAATATCTAAAGAGATTATAAAAGTAAAAACATGGGCAGTAACCCTTAAAGTTCATGAAAAAATCTGGGCTTACAAACTCTTACACGTAATTATTTAAATCTAATGTAACTAATGCTAGGACTCTCCATATTACTTAAGAATTTTGGCTTCCCTTAGAAAGAACAAAATGGCCCCCTATCCAAATTTGTCGCATGTTTCGACATGGTATCAACTAAAAAGTTAATTTCCCTTTGAGACATGCCTAAACGTCGTTCTCGCATACATTAACTTTACTCTTGTCCATTTTCCCATAATACCTTGAACCCTAGGCAACTTACAACTGATAAAAGCACAAACTGCACTCTTCGATTCAGAAGTTACCTTAATGTTGTCTATCAACCATCAAACTGCCATTTTGAAACCCATTCCAAAGCAGCGAGTATAACTTCAATTTCAATATCATAATTCGTTGTTGTGCCCAAACCTACTTCCAAGTCCCCAAAAAAAATACTTTGTGCATCACGGAGAATGCAGCCAGCACCAGTAACAATCATGTATATCCATACTATGACATGGTTCTGAGACGTTCATGAATCAACATCAACAAGGCAAGACTTGACGCATCTCTGCAGAATCGTCACCAAGGGACTCTTATGTATGCGCCAACAAGCCAACGTGCTTTAAAGATAGCTCACCTCCAGTACATCACCGATCAACGGATTTTAACACTAAACGATTTCCTGGGGAGAGGTGATGTCGTACACCCGTGAATTTCTCCTACATGTAAGTCTTGTTCAGAAACTCTCTTTACAACTAGCTGTCCCAGTCCCATCAAGTCTTAGGGATTTGACCCAAGTATCAACCTACCAGGACTTGACGATGTGAATGTGAAGCTGTTCCTTTTCAAAAGCCTATCAAACTGATAGGGGTCATCTCTACTGAGAATAGTAAAGCCAATAACCCAATCATCCAGAAGATTTATCACGAACCTGAGATACCAAAACCCAACCCTTTCCAAGTCAAAAGCACAATCAAGAAAGCTATCACTTCTCCTGGGGAAAATTTGTATTTGATAAGGTGGATATTACAAACCCGTCAATACTGACAAGCCAACAAGGGTAGTCATGACAAGTGACTTAAAGATGTCAAGGCTTAAGCACTCCACCACCCCTGACAAAGCCATCAAGGTTAAGCACTTCATTACCCCTAACAATATTTCCCCGTTTTTATGAAATATTCAATTCATTAATTGGATGAAGTATTGTTTCTCTTTTTAGAAGAACTATTCCGAACCATCCATAAAAGATCTCTACCTACTCAAAATCCCGAAATGAAACCACAAAAATCAGGTATCTCAGAGACGCATCAAACTTTCAAAAAAAAAATTACTGCTTAAAAAGTATCTTTGATGACTGGTTCAGCACCGTCAGCATATGCTCTCTCCACCTGTACAAGGACTTCAGTTGCAAGTCTAGTCTTTCAATATTATCCATAGCCTTGGTAACCTCTTCTAAGCTAGACGCGTATACTTCCTTCAAAATCTCCTGGATGGCTCTCATATGACGACGCATCTATCTAACACCAAGACTAGCCGCCTCAGCTTGAAGTCAATGCCAAGAGTAATTGAACCAAGAGTCTGATTCTGTCGAACTTGAAGTCAATGCCAACTCAGCGGTTGGATACTCAATTGGCGCAGTTTTCATCGCATTGGCATGGATATTTGAGTCTAAGAATTTAGTAAGAACTATAATTATGCCCCATTTTGCTACTTGAACAGCAGGGTGACAGCCACTTGACAGCAAAGCTGACGTGGCAGAGAGAGTTAAATATTTTTAAAAAAAAAATTAATAAAAAATCAATAAATTAGAAAATATTAACTGTCGTTGATTATAACAGACGGTACAGATGGAATTAAAAATTAAAATTTAGAATCACTCCCATTTTTTTGTCTCAAACTTTCGGTTCTCTCCCATAGCTTTGCAGTTTTTCGAGCAGCGAGAGGAGAAAAGCAAAGTTGAAAATCTAATTTCATCTCTGAGGTAAGAATCGTCAAACCTCATGAATCTTTATTTTAATCTCTTCAAGTATTGATCCAGCGATTTACTTCTAATTTTATGCTTTAGATCTGATTTACTTATCAATTCTGTTTACAATCAATTGAGAGATTTCACATACTTTATCTACAGTTATTTTATTTTTTTAGTTTAGCTTAAAGATCTGATTTGTTTGTGGTTGAATCTGTGGATCGAAGGTTGTATATGAATGTGAAGATGGTAATATAGTCAGTCGTTCTGCACATCCAAGTGGAGAAGAAATTGTTTGCTTCACTACTGCTGGTGGCTGCAAGTGAGTTAAATTCCTTAAATTTTACCCTAATAATGGTTTTAATTACAATTTTGGTTTTAAGTTTGTTGATTTGGGAACAGGGGTTTTGTTTTTAACAGGTCAAATCGTTTATAGGTATTGAATCGGTTGATTATGAGATTTTAGTAAGAACAGATGGGAAATTGATGCTCTACTGATAACCCTCTTTGTATTTCTGTTTATTTATTGAACTCGTTGGTTCTATTTTGATTTAGATATGTGTTATGGAAACTTAAAGTTAGTGAACCATGATAGCATAGCTTCTCTTGTAAAAGTTGTTGATTAAAGGCACCATGACATCACAAAATTTTGAATGCTTCTGATTTATGGATGGTAAGTCTGGTGACACCGACTCCTAAATACAGTTTGACCATTATGTAATGTAGCTTATGTAAAATCTTGAAAACCAATCATTATTCACTACTAAAACAATTAGCAAGTGTTGTTTCTACGTTAAAGTTGTACTTGTAGAGATTGTACAGCCGTAAAATGGAACAATAGAAACGTTTGAGCACTACTCACAGTCAAGCTCCCGATCAACTTCTGTAAAATTTATATCCTTATGTACAATAAAACACGAGTAAAACCTTCTTTGGTGTGACTAACAAGTATAAGTACTGAGCTTGTGAGAGCAACATTATAGTATTAGACAAGTTGTTTTCGATCTCCCATAACCTGTAATTAAAGTTTTCATGAGTAGCATTTTGGAAGAAACTAAAATTATTCATTAAATTGCTAGTCTGTCATCATGTTTCCTTTGATCTGAACATTTACAAGCCTCCTTTTTTTCACAAATTCTTGTAGGTTGCCTGGTATTGTGTCAATGTTCTTGAATTTTATTCATTATATATAGTAAGCTATTTACACCTGTTTTCTCACTACTTCTTATGTACACGATCATTTTGTGCGGTGGTGTAATTAATCTGTGAATAATTACATCGAAGGCAATTCCCTGTTGTATATATCCAATCAATTTTTTTTGTAGGGTTTGTAACTTTCAGAAAACATGTTGGATGAAAAGCCTCAATGCCGACCATGTCCCAGAAAGTAGCTAGCCAGTTTGGTCTTGGTTTCAGCTTTTTCCCAGGTGTTGTTTTACCAAAGGCGCTATGCTTATGGAAGGACTAAAAGTATTTTCCAGACGCGGTGTTAGCCAAAATCTCAAAAACTCTGTCAGCTAATGTAACATGTCAAAGGATTGGATTTTTACACATGTTTTGTTGTTAACTTGCAAATGTAACCTAAAAATTCAATAAAGCTACTTATATAATCTGTAAATTTATGAGTCTTTTGAATGTATTTTTCTTTGATGAAATGTACTTTCTTTATAAATTATGACAGATAACATTGAGATTGCTCAAGCACATCTTTATCTTAATCTCGACTTAATGGTGTTGCAGACTATAATTCAATGTTCCAGACTTATGATGCACGTACATGGATTAAATTTCTTCATTAAAGCATGATATAGTGTGTAGGGTGGTTACCGGTGGTACTACATTCGCCAGACTTGATAATGAAGGAATAGTGATTCAAAATAGCCATACGCATAGTGTCAATAATACCAGATCCCAATATTTGTTCCATTCAAGCAACATGCATCACTAAAATTGATTTTAAAACATTGTAATGCAGGGAAATACTAATTCTCCTCTCAAATAAACAACCTACACATAATGAACCTAAAAACAAAGGAAAATATCACAAGATTGACATCCACATAGAATCTAACTCCGCCTTTGTATAAGCCCCTCGCTAGATGGTGTCTGCGATGCAGTTGAAGCGAAAGCTCGATCATGCAGGCGATGGTCTCCATATTCTGCTCCAAAATTATTGATTCCTCCATAGTACTGCCATGGTGCTTGTACAAAAATGGGTGATGCACTTGGGTTTGCTAAAGATAGATGTTGGCTAACTTGACATGTCTGGAATGCCCTGTCACCCTGCGAAAGGCGGCACCAAGACGGAACTGGACATCATGGATTGAGCCTTTTAACCCTACATGTTTTCTGGAAGTTGCAAGCCCTACAAAAAAAACAAAATTGATCAGGTATACACAACACGCAATATCATTCAATGTAGATATCCATAGATGAAATACTACATCGAACAAAATGATTGTGTCCAACTAAGAAGAAGATAGTAAACAAGCATAAATAGCTTTGCTCTAAATAACGAATAAATATCAAGAACATTGAGCCATAACCAGGAAGATAAGAATTTAAGGATGATATACTACCTAATTAATTAAGAACATGTGAGTAATATCAAACCAAAAAGATGATTTGATATCCGAAGTGAAAATCATAGTGAAATTGACAGTGGCAAACTCCAAACTACCTGCAATGGGTTAAAATACCAAAAATCTATGATTTAATTATGTTAAGCAAAATTATTAAACAACAAAAATGACAGATCTATAAGCAAAACTAAGAAAAATAAAAGAATTGTAGATAAGTAATCAAACAAACCTACTATCAAATTATGTGAGATCTAAAATCTCTCAACTGAATGTAAACAGAAATGATACACTATTTGAATCTAATTAATAAAACTAGAAGTAAATCAATAGATGATTACTCGAAGAGATTGAAATGAAGATTTAACGATTTTTACCTGAGATGTAGAATTAGGTTTTCAACATTGCTTTTCTTCTCTGACTGCTCGAAAACAAGAACAACAGAAAGTTAGAGACAAAGATAGTGGCGTCTTTGGAAGTATCGAAACAGAACTCATCTGAACCGTAGGGTATATCCAACGACAATAACTTTTTCTTTTGATTTTTCTGGTGCGGAATAAATAAAAAGATTATTACCTCTCTCTGCCACATCAGCATCGCGGGCAATCAGCTGTCAAGAAGCTGTTCAAGTAGCAAAATCGTAATTATGCATGTGTTACACAACGAACATGCTTAACTTATTCTAACAAATCTGTACAAAACAAAGGCTTCTTTGTAATCAACGGTTTAAATATGACTTCAGAGAATAGGTGAGTCATGAGAGAGAGTGTTAGAGCGGAAGGAGAAAATTTTGGTTCAATTACTCATATTGAGTTGAAAACCTTCGAAATTTCTTTTCAAAGATTAGGTAATCAAGATGGATATAAGATAGTGAAAAAATAAGATGGTGGATTAAACTTCAAAATTATCTTCTCGATATCCATAGGAGTATGGATGAGCAAAACTATTGATGAAATTCTTCAACCTTACTGAAAAAGCGGGGGTCTAACAACCACACCCAATATTTCTCTTAGCAATCTGTATGGAAAACTCCAATATAATTCCAAGAAAATCAACTAGACAGTTAGACTCAATCAATGGAAATATATCCAAGAGTTTGTATCTCGATTTCTCAATTCAATCTGCAATCAAACAAATAGGAATTTACGAGCCCGATTTAATAAGAGAAATAACTTGGACGGTATCACAAACCAATATCCAAGTGTCAATCAATCCAATCAACAACCCAAATGCCGAATTCAAAAACTGATTGAACTTAATGCACAACCTGTGATATTTCTATTATAAAAAGAAATATCATGCGGAAAATAAATAACACAGACACCAAAAAATTTGATAACGAGGAAACCGCAAATGCAGAAAAACCCCGGGACCTAGCCCAGATTTGAATACCACACTGTATTAAGCCGCTACAGACACTAGCCTACTCCAAGTTAACTTCAGACTGGAATGTAGTTGAGCATGTTGATGGTGGATTTTTGGCAAGGGATAAAATTATAAAATCATGATACTGCATGTTTCTGACCCGGCTTCAGGAATGTATGTGACGATTCATATTTTATGATCCGTGAACCGTTTCACGATCTCTGACTGAGCGAACATTCCTCTCAGAGCTATGATGAATATGTTTCTCGAAAGGCCTCACAGCTGAGCGTTCGATGCTTCACACATTTCATCATCACCTCTACATGAAATCTTAATGATTGGGCGGTTCCCTAGACATAATGTTTGTTAGAGAGCTGAAAGCCTTCAGGACGTCACGTTGCACGTTGTTCCCTGACTACGTAGAGAGACCGTGTATAGAATCTTTATGATTGGGAGGTTCCCTAGACATAATGTTTGTTAGAGAGATTAACGCTTTCAGGACGTCATGCTGCACATTGTTCCCTGACTATACACCTCTCAGAACGAGTATGATGCTTCAATTATCTCATATCTCGATTCTGCAATAGATTAATTCTAGCGTGCCATTCATCAACTGAATTCCTAGAAAATAATCTACTTTATCTCATTACTACGTGCCATGACTGATTCCCGGCTGGATTTCATGGATTAGTAATAGATAACCATTCTATCTCATTACTCCGTTCCTTGAATCCCCAGCTGGATTCCATGGATTAGTAACATATACTCAACTCATTTTATTACTCCGTTTCATGAATCATTCTCAGTCGAATTTCATGAATTAGTAATAAATATTCAACAATCGGGCGTCTGGGCCATCACCGAGTAAGCCCCGAGAAAATGGTGCAAGTGTACTTGAGAATAATACACAAACGAGCACCCGAACGCACGAACGAGCACTGAAAAATATGGACAAACGAGGAACTTATGAATAAAAATAATATTAAATTAAATAAACAACAGGCATGGGACCGGTCCCATCGGCTGGTCGGTCATGCCGTCGTGGCCGGTCCCCCTCTTCCATTATTTAATTTTATTTTAATTTACTATTTCCCTCATCTTATGAAGACTCATTCATTTGAGAAAACTCCCTCGTTTGAGCGAAACTCTTAGTTTCTCGATACTTTCATTAAACAAAAATAGGGAAACGTGTCACCGGACCGGGCCACCTAGCCGTCCGGCCATTCCCTAGCCGTGGCCGGTCCCTTACAATCCCTTATTTTCTCATATTATTATTTCCTTCATCTCATGGAACTCCATCGTTTGAGCGAAAACCCTAGTTTTTCAATATTTTCTCAAATATTGCTCAAACCATGAAAAATCCAAAAAGTCAAATGGTCACATGACCATCTAGGCTTCTCACGTCAAAAATTGAAATATTATTATTTTAATATTCTCAAAATATCGGTCGCATGAGCAAAGTTCTACTTGCTCATTCGAGCAAAATTGAGGGTTTCAGTCAAGATCAAACTCTTCTGAAAATCCAAAATATTGCTCAAATGCGGACCAGAAAATACCAAAACTCCCAGTACTGAGACATAGACACTGTGGTGACACGACATGCTACCTTGACCGACCAAGGCCGGCCCTAAGGCTTGCAAGGAGCCGGTCCCACACATCTTCACAATTCTGACCTAATTTGCTCTCAATTTCTCATATTGGGTCCAAACTCTTTCCAACCAACTTGGGACTCGCTCAATCGACCTTTAGCCGGTCCCACGACCACCAAAGGACGTTCCCATGATTCATTGGTCGGTCCCTCATCTCTCCATAACTAGGTTTTACCACCTAACGCTCACACGAGCACTATTTTAATAAATGATTAAACCAACATTTGATCATCCTTTCACCAACTGGTCAACAAAGGACTTTGGTGCATGCTCACTCGAGCACTTGGGTGCTACATGGTCGACCATCATCCCATGTGGCCAGTCCCTCTTTCACTCAGTGACTCATTTTCAGTAAATCATCAATTGATCAACAATTGATCAATATTAGGGTTTCGAACAAATGCTCTGCAAATCATAATTCTGAGCGAGTTCAAACACTAATTTTTTATGTTAATCCAGCAATCAACATCTATAATATCCGGTCCATCTACCAATATTTTAATTAATATTTTATGTGGTTGCGTTACCAATAATTCATCGAATGAGCAATACTTTCTCAGATGCTCGAATATTGATTCAACTATCAATATTCAGTAATTTATCGAATGAGCAATACTTGCTCAGATGCTCGAATATTGATTCAACTATCAATATTCAGTAATTTATCGAATGAGCAATACTTTCTCATATGCTCGAATATTGATCCAACTATCAATATTCGGTAATTTATCGAATGAGAAATACTTGCTCAGATGCTGGAATATTGATCCAACTATCAATATTCAACAATTCATCATACGAGCAATATTTTCTCAGAGTATCAATATTCATCATATTGATTTAACTATCAACATCATTCATTCGAGAACTATACGTCCCAACAGGCATGTTCAATTCATGAATCCTAGAGTTTCATCAATCATACTCGACTGAACAATACTTAGACTCATCGTTTAATCAAGTAAATGACTAACTAATCAAATACACGTCTGCTTTGCAGACTCCACGTTCGTGAGACATCAATCACGTCACATGGGGGGTATTAATTAGGGTTTTGGTTTGGTGGCCTACGACAGGTGTGTTCATCCACGATGACAAATGTGAGTAAATCGTGCAACCAGTTGAGGGAGTTAGCAAAGTAGTGGGTGGACAATCAACCAAGTCTCCGCACGACCTGGAACTGGTTAAACCACGATTTCCTACTTTCCCACTCTTTCACTCGAGCAACCGTCACACTTACTGGAGATAAATGCGTCTACTATTCTGGAAATATAAATAAGTCTTTGAATCCACGATTGAACAACAAGAAGAATTATATCCGAGCAATCACTCAGGAATTCAATTAATCAACCATAACTTATTCGAACTCAATATTTCACAGAAAACTTGCAGAAACCTTAAAACATTCACAATCCTTGATCATCATTGATCTCGCACACTTCTCAGCTTCCCTCCGACAGATCAACCCTCTTCACGCTTTGTGACCCAATTGACTTTGGAACGGCCATTGTCTTGGTTGAGTCTGGAGTCCTACAAATTGATATCTCGAACTCAAAGCACTCTCGTGCAGTGCATCTGTTTGAGGATAGGAAGTTTGCACGGTTAAGGAGCCTCTGTCCACACGGTCGTCTCTTCCTTCCCTAAAAAACCAGCAAATCGTTTTTCAACATATTGGCGACCACAGTGGGAGATTAATCTCTCGGTTGCAATCTCAAAATTTCACAAAATGGTTGATCTTAGGTCAGGTTTAGTTACAAATCCTAACCCAAACAATGCTATCACTAGCAATAGTGGTGGTACTCCAGAAAGTAATCCTGCTTCCAACAATGGTGCTGGTGATAACACACCTCCTCAAACCAATATCAGAAGCAATCCTCTCTTCGGTCGGTCTCCCGAGGAAATCAGAGAAGATCCGCCTACCATAGCTGATCTCATGAAAGTGCAAGAGACTCTCGCTAAAAATCAAACTGATATGGCTACCACCCAGAAGAAGTTATGCACTTATCTCAAAACTCTCACAGACAATATGTCAGAGAAAGCTCAGGAGAAAGGAAAATCCAAAAAAACATCTCCAGTTGCTGATCCCGAAATCTCTCCAATCCACGTGGTGGATGATGATGAAGTCTGCAAAGCTGCGGATGACCCATAAGCAAAGGAATCTACAGGTTTCATCACTCGTGAATACCTAAGCGCTTTTTGGAGGCTCGAGGAAAATACAAGAGACCATATGTCTACCATCACCAACCTCCATATCCTGCTGCTACATAGAGGATTCTTCTTCTGAAAGGCTATACTTCTCAAACGTTTACGCACTACAATGGAACAGGGAATGACAGAGAACATGTTTCTCGATTCCTGGAAGCATTAGTAGAAAACGAACACAACTATGTTGTCCGTTTGAAGGAGTTCTCAAAGTCTTTGATAGGTCGAGCATATACATGGTACAACAACATCGCACCAGGGAGCATCGCTAGTTGTGGAGAAATGGTTAATGCTTTTTACCGGAAATACTTCTTCGTCTCAAAGTAGATCACTCTCTCTTATTTAGGAAGAATTTCTCAGAACAATAATGAACATCCGAACGACTATGTAAAGAGGTTCAGAACCCATGCCCTGGATTGTCATGACCCGAATATCACTGAACAATAACTGGTGAACTTGTGCATAAACAGAATGATCCCGGTCTACAGAGCCTTGCTAGAAAATCTCCGGTTCCAGACTTTCACAGAACTTCATGAAGCAGCCAAGCGATCAACAACTACTGCTCTGGCCTTACTAGAAAGAACAAGAACTACAAAAGTCGAGGAACCACGAGAAACTCGAGGCAGTGCCAGGTGCCTGATCAACAAGCAGTACAATCACCAACCTTCACGAATGTTGCTGAAGGAAGCAAGAGGAAAGCGGAAGCGCAACATCATAAGAATGCTCCTCCAACATCCCATCATGCGAAAACATCAAGGAAGAACAACCAAGCTCGAAATGCACAAGCACCGGATCAGCGTCAGCAGAATGACCAGGAAGAACCAGACTTTTCTTTTTCCATTGAAGAGGTGATCGAGTTATTGGAAGTCTAGATTCAAGACGGTGCGATCAAATTACCTCCCGTTAGGAGAGAGCAGACATAGGAGGAAATGGAGAATCCGCGCTACTGTCGCTTTCATAGGTATGTCAGTCATCCAACAAGTGATTGCAGAACATTCAAAGAAAAAGTTGATTCATGGGAACTGGGGACTGAAGGAGTACACAAGAATCCTCTCCTAATTAGAACCTTCACACTCTCTGAACAACCAGTCAAAGAAGTTGTTCGGTCATTGATCGAGCACATCTGTAAATTGCTTTATCTGTTAAAAGCTCAAAGAAGGGACATGTTCGCGGCTTTGAGCCATATAGTGTCCGGGAAACGTCTGACCATTCCAGAAGCGCTCCCTGAACCTCCGGTCACTGACAAAGCGATGTATGACTGGGGACTTCTTACCATGGTCAATCTCAAAGAAAATGAATTCAGAAGAGCGTTGGTCGATGTTGGCATGGCTGTCAATATTATCCCTTTGAAGACTCTCAGAGATGCAGGCATCACTCGACAAGAAGCCACTCATGCTTCTGTTTCAGTTAGAGATCACGAAGGAATATCTAGGGATGCGTATGGTTCAACCATTCTCAAAATGAAAACTGGTTCAACCTGGACGGAAACTAAATTTCACATAATTAGGGAGGTCCCAGGATATGATATGATTCTTAGACGTACGTGGATTCATGCCGAAAAGGTAACTCCAACATCTTCAGTTGCATATTTCTCTGTTGAAGGAAGCTATGATTCGTGCGAAATAGAGGATACTCCATCATTCGAGCATCTGGAGTGAGTCAAAGCCCTGATGGAGATAAAGCAAAAACCTGAAGAAAGTGCGCATGCTTTCATCAAAAAATTCCGCACTCAGGCAAGTCTTATTCCCCCTCATGCGTCCATATTATCAATTTTCAAACATGTTGCTCTGGTCCGGGGGATTCACTCCACCCAACTACTTAGCTATTGCAAAATGCTATGAATGGATAAACTCGCCTCATCAATATTCACCAATTGTTTGGATGCATAGCCTCTCCGAATTGAGCGTCTCACTGATACAGTCATGCTGAAATAATGACTGAATACAACAAGCAATATCCTAGATATTCTCTCTTGCACGAGTGTACATATGTCCCGCAAGATTAGAAAGCTCCACAAACATGGAATCCCACTGTACGAGGAATTCCGAACCGCCAGAAAATATTCAGGGAACGAAGGATCAAGCCTAACAAATTTCATGAAGGGGATTTTGTTCTCAAGGCAACTAAACACAATCTTCATTCTACAAGAAACTCTAACTGGGAAGGGCCTTTTATGATTGCTAAGTCAATGGATAGAGGATACTATAAGTTGGCTGATATGGAGGGCAAGACGAGTGTACCAGTGATACAGGAGAATTGGCTCAAAGACTTTGACGCCTGAGACATTCAGCGTTTTGGGGTGTTATATGCTCAAGGCACGAATGAACGCTCGAGACACCCGATGCATTTTTAGGATTTTCTTTCACCTGTATTTTCAATTCCTCTAAAACGTTTGCAATACTTGCATCCAGTATTTGAATTCAGAAGTTTATCAAAGTTATTTTATTTAAAGAAAATATTTGTCAAATCTAAAATAAAATCCTCAATCACTCACTTATCAAAAACCAATCAAAAAAATGAAAACCAAAATAAAACCTCACATCTCTCAGAAGTTCAAGGTTCAAGAGATTATGAAAAGGAAACTAAAGGAAATCAGTAATGAAAGATTTTTTCTCCTATGCAATCTTCAGGTCTCGCAAGGAAGCTTTCTCCAACTCCAGTTCTTCAATCAACTGGGCGATCTTAGCCTCCTTATTCATCACAGTATCACTTGTCAGAGGTACATTATTCTCGACTGCTTCTTTAATGGCTTCAATTCTATCACGAATCCATCCCACATTAAAACCCAGTTTCTCATAATGGTCCAAATTGTACTCCCAATGAAAGAGTACATATGGAGTAACAGTACTTCTAGCTCTGGTTCGTATATCGTCTATGACCCGCAAGATAGCTCCTACTTGCTTGGTCAAGAAATAACTTCGTTTTGGGTCTGTGGTGACGATGATATGACCATATCTCTCCCATATTTCTTCATATATGCATACATATGCAATAGGAACTTTAAATCCACTAACTAGTTCATGATACGGGAGTAACTTACCAAATGGAGGAATGAAAGCAATCCCTGCAGTAGAATATTTATGCACCACTATGCGAGTCTCAATCATTGGGGAAACTTCTCCTATTTTTGGAGTAATCTTTTCCATCGGTGGAGCAAGAGCAGTTTTTTCCATCATAGTTTCTTCTATTCCTGGTCCAGTTCCTTCTGTCTCTGAAGTAATGACCACTCGAGCATCCTTCTCCTCAATAACTTCAGTAGCAAAATTCTCATGACTCTGAGGAGCGGAGATGGTAACATGATCATCTTGATTCGTCACATTGTTCGAATCATCATTGGTTCCATTATTCCCAACTTTGGCAGTTGGCACCTAATACGAAGATTACATGAGATTAGAAAGATTCGAACATGAAAACCAGAGGCAATCAAAAAATCTAATATTTAAGTGAACTAACACTATTTAAGTTCTTTACTATACATTCAAGACATAAGCAAATAGTGTGAAAGTCATAAAAACACGTTTTACAACAAGCTCACCCGAGGAGATTTTACACTGCCCTATATAATACGACGAACTGGGAGAAATTAGTAAGGAATATAAGTTTGAGTCATATACCATTCTCTTCGTATGGATTTTTCTACAACATATCAAAATTTCATAACAATTGGATAAACGGGAAAAGAGATGTTGCCTAAACATTGGATTACATGCCAGCTGAAAAAAAATTGGGAGTCTCCTGGAAGTTTAATGTTTCGCCTATTTCGACCCCTAAACATGCTCAAAACTCAAAAATATTTTTCTCTAAATCTTAGAAATATCCCGGGCATGAGAAAACATGGTTAGATCGCGAAAACCGACATCAAACGAAGATTCTACAGCGTTTTTGCTAGAAGACTGTATTCTGAATTTTTCTGACGATGTATTTCGCTAAATTTTTTCATTCATTCATATGGGTTCCCATTCATTCATCCACAAATCAGCAATTTCATACTTTTATGAATAAATTAAAGGAGTAATACTTACTTGAGGGGTCTGTAAGCCATTCGAAGAATTAATGTTGTCTAAATCACCATTAGTAGTATTGTTACCTCCATTCGATTCCTCGTTTCCCAAGGAGGAATGTGCTTCATCGATATTTTTCTTATCCATGGTAATCTCCTCTTGGATACATCGACAACAAATATTATTATTTCATTCAAGTAAATGCCATGATCGCTTGCACGAAAGAGATACTTACATCGACTTCTTCATCGGTGCTGGATTCCTGAATTGTTTGCACGGGAGCAAGTTGAAGACCATCAATGATCGATGGAGCAAAATTATGAAATAAATTAACAAATATTTTTTTTGTGATCCTAATTATGCGGATAAGAAAAGCTGTGATAAAGGAAGCATTAACAACTCACCAAAGAAGCGGCTGGGGACTGCACACTATTCGGTAACATCCTGTAATCTTACTTCTGGGTTCTCCTCTTCGGGAACTTTCTTCAATTTCCGTGAAGTCTATATCAATCTGAGGTCTCACTACACGACCATCCTGCGGTAAAATTAATGAAATAATTAAGAGGCGACTATTATGTCTCAATAAAAGTCATAAGAAGTATGCTTACTTGTGAACATCCTGGAAGTACTTTCCGTTTATCACCACTGGAAGGATACTTCAACCTTGGTCTCTCAGAAAGCATCTCAACAGAAGGAGGTTCTTGTACCGGAGTTTGAACAACCATTATAAAATCATGTAAACGATTAAGTTGCTGATTCCAGAAAGTTACATAACCTGGAGTTGCATAGGTGACCCGGTGATGCATAATGGTATTTCATATATACCATTTATGCCCTTTTATTTCGTATTTACTCTTTTACCCCCTTCTTTCCCTTCTTTCCTACCTTTGTCCTTTTTGTTTACTATTTATTGTTTAAACCCTAGCTCTTCTAGTTTTCAAGTTTGGTTTGTTTAGAAAAGTGGTGTAAGAACCCTAAAATCCTTCCTAGAGAAGAGCCTCCAACACTTTGTTATTTCCAATTTGTAATTGGGTAGAAATTTCAATTTGTAAGAGATGCATCTATTATCTTCTAGTTTCCAATCTTAAAATTGGGTAGAAATTTGAAGATTATTAGAGAAGAACCTCAAATCTTTGTATCTTCCTTGTTGCAAGGGTAGAAGAAGCATCATTTGAAGGTTGGTTACTTTTATTTCATGGTGTTTTGTTATAATTTAACATTGCGATTTCAATTATAAGCATTACTTTACATTAGTTGGTATCAAGAGCTTTGGTTTGATTTTTTGGGGGAAGGTTTGATAAAGATACTAATATCATCATAAAGTATTTTGGGTTGTATTTTTTTTTTCTTGGTAGTTTTCTTAAATTGGGTATTTCAATCTTATGGTTTTTTATTATGATATCAAAAAGAAGAATGAAAATGGATGGGGAAGTAAAAGTAAGTAATGTTCAAGTGATGGGATTATTGAATAAAATGAGATATGAGATGTTTGATGAAATGCATCAATTAGTAGAAGAGAAATTTAAGAAGTTGGAAAGTCTTTATATGAACTCCTTTCAACTGTCTAATGATTATGAAGATGAAATAGAGTTAGAGAATTCAATTTCCATTGGTGGGTATGAGAATCTAGAAGTTTCCTATAAGGTGTTTGATAAAATATCCCTACCAAAATTTGATATATTTTTAAGTTGTGAGGAAGGTGAGAGTGGTAATAATGTTTACTTTGATCCTATGTCGCCACCCATATTTGATGAAGAACCTAATGAAGAAAGAGAAGAAGAATTTTTCATCGGTTATCAAATACAAAGATTGGATGTCGTAAACAAATACTCCATGCTTGAACTTAACAACGGTGATCGAGGGAAAAGGCATGACGCATTCCAAACCACTTGTAGCATGGGAAGAAAGGTAAGCAAGCTTGTTAATGATTCCCATAGTTATGATTATTCCGTATCCGAAAATGTCATCAAAGAGATGAAATTTGAAACAAAAGTTCACCCACCAACAAGCTCTTTATCAAGTATTAACAACGAAAATGAGAAATTAAGTTATGTTGATCCAACTTGGTCTTCCTTTGAAGACAAGTATAATAATGCAAGTCACCATTCAAAGTTGGAAAAACTACTTGGTGGTTCTTTGCTTCTTGGGTATGCACTTGACCATTACCACAAGAGGTTAGACTTGGTGAGTAACTACAAAGGAAGAAATCGAGTTCGAGTAGTTTCCAATAAGGGAAGAAGCTCAAGCACTAGTGAGTTCATTTTATTTTTGGAGAATTTGAAGACACGGGACCAATTTTTATGCAAGGAGGAATTTTCTTACAACCATGCAGTGAACCGGAGTAGTGGTTATTCACCATTCATGGTGGTGTACGGGTTCAATCCAAGAGTACCACTTGACTTGTCTTTAGTATCGGATTTGAAAAGGCCAAATGCTACGGCGGAAGACCTTGTTTCTCGACTCCACCTTATACATGAAAGCACCCGAAAGCATTTAGAAGCTTCGTCAAGGAAATACAAGAATAAGGTTGATCAAAGACGACGCGTGGTTGAGTTTGAAGTAGGAGATCTTGTTTATGCGGTTCTTACTAATGAACGCTTTCCCATGGGTGAGTACAACAAGATAAGGCAAGGAAGATTGGACCATTTCCAATTGGAGAAAACATAAATGATAATGCTTATCGACTCAACTTACCAAGCTCAATTCGTACGCCCGACGTCTTTAATGTTAAGCACTTGGTTTCATATTGGGGTGACAATGCTATGGATGAAGAGATTGGAAATTCGAGGGAGAATTTCACTTAAGGAGGGAAGGATGATGCATAATGGTATTTCATATATACCATTTATTCCCTTTTATTTTGTATTTACTCTTTTACCCCCTTCTTTCCCTTCTTTCCTACCTTTGTCCTTTTTGTGTACTATTTATTTTTTAAACCCTAGCTCTTCTAGTTTTCAAGTTTGGTTTTTTTATAAAAGAGGTGTAAGAACCCTAAAATCCTTCCTAGAGAAGAGCCTCCAACACTTTGTTATTTCCAAATTTTAATTGGGTAGAAATTTCAATTTGTAAGAGATGCATCTATTATCTTTTAGTTTTCAATCTTAGAATTGGGTAGAAATTTGAAGATTATTAGAGAAGAACCTCAAATCTTTGTATCTTCCTTGTTGCAAGGGTAGAAGAAGCATCATTTGAAGGTTGGTTACTTTTATTTCATGGTGTTTTGTAATAATTTAACATTGCAATTCCAATTATAAGCATTACTTTACATTACCCAGTCAAATCAAGGATACAGATATTCGCTCCCATTCCAATGTGTACAATCCAAAGAAGCTTTAAGTTGGTCAACTGACGGCTTTTCTTTCCGAACATCCGGGACACACTGATCAAGAACCATTTGTTGAGATGCTCTATCGATGTTATATTCCTCCACCAGAAATTTCCCATGTATTACTGATACTAAGTAACCAGGAGTACAACTCAGTATGAAGGATCTCTTACCGTCACTCAGGTCTGCACCAGATTCCAGAATAACATTCTCTTCAGCGTCATTAAAAGTGATCAACTGTGAGACAAAAGGAAGAATCGACACCCAAGGACGAAAATTAAACTCAGGATCATTGTCTAAGACACTGGTGAGGCGTGTCTTGCGTCAAGGCTTCTTAGTAGACCAACGCATAATCCTGGCATTATCCTTCTCAGAAAGAACATAAGAGTATCAACATACGGCCCTTGCAAGATGCTACGAGGAATTGGTGCATAATTCTTGAAGTGCTCCCACAATAAGTCTTTGAGAAACATTGTATTAACATATATTTCAACTTTCAAAAAACCATTGGAAACAGTGGAATCCACGACCAAGGAATATAAATTGGAGAATAATAAACCTAGGAACAGACTACCAACGGGAAGTTTCTCACCTTGAGTTATTTTAATGGCAAAAGGTGAAAAGATGAGGGCACCCAAATATACCTCAATCTAAAACCTTTCCACCTATAAGTCCTTTCTCCGAAAGTGATTGTCTATGGACCGAGTTGAGACAATACAACTAATCGGTTCACACTTCGTGTAATTGTCTATGGATACAGAGCGGGACAATACGACAACAACATAAATTGTGTGATTGACTATGGATACAAGATCGAGACAATACAACAACGAAGTATGTTTACTTGATAAAAGGTTCGGACTTAAACAAACACGATAGGATTGCTATCAAGTAAAATAGGAATTAACTTTTGTGTAATTTACTTTAAATTATAATAACAACAATTATAATTTTGGAAAATAAAAGTAAATGACACAACAAGATTTTGTTAACGAGGAAACCCAAATGCAGAAAAACCCCGGGACCTTGTCCAGAATTGAATACTCTCAGGATTAAGCCTCTATACAAAATCAAACCAACTTCGTATAGTTGAGACCAAGCAACTAAACCTATAGTTCACCTAGTTCCGACTGTATCCCTGCGCCTCAAACTTGCAGTAAGTCACGCACTTGGAACAATTCCTTTGGTTCGTATTCCAAACAGTAAAGGAACAACAAATCTGTTCGGTAACAACTCTTTTCAACCAAGTGATATGAGTTCGACAAAAGGATCTTCCGTTTATCCCAATAAACTCCTTTGCCAGGTCCTTATATCTATCCAAATAACAACTACCAAGTTAATTATCGGGCAACATGGGATGTGGCCTCTTACAAGTGGCGCCGGCTGGCCTATGGCATGGCCACACCTCTCTTTATTGCTGCTCATATTCCGCGGCTCCTTTTATTCTTTGTTTTCTGATTTTGGGTAGGATTTTGCACCTACTAATCCATGGCGGGTTAATTGCCTAGTTTACCTAAGCTTAGTTTCGACCAACGGGGTCAAATATATTCACAAGATTGATTGAATTTTGTGTGTTGACACATGATTTCTTTAAGTTTATTGCCAGAGAGCAGTATGCTTTCCGATTGAATATTTTTATACAAGGACCTTAACCTTGATATTTTCGGGAAATTCGTGTTACTTTGCTGCGAGTGAGAACAAATTGTCATGCCATGTCAATCTTAAGGGTTCATCCGGGGAACATAGCATAGAAAGCATTCAAAGAAACTTATATTAATTGAATAATACAAGCAAGGTGCCGAAATTTACAGAATATCTGGGATTGTTGCTACATGCACCATTCAGGATAAATTTCATGCGGATATATTAAGTTGCTCAATAAATGCGCCAGTGGAGAGGTTGAACAGTCATCACTTTTACATGGGTCTGTCTCTTTGCAGAGTGACGACATATTAAATGCAAGGTTTTTCAATTTTAACCCTGAACTAAAAACCACCATCAACATTAAGTCCCCTGCTTAGCACGTAACAGTGGCATTAATTGTTGCGGGGTAAGCATGAGATGGTGACAGACGAGGATAAAAATCGAAAAGGCATGACATGAAGAGATTGCCGAGAAAAATTCGACTGACCTTGGCAAGAGGCATGAGTAATCTATGATCTTTTCATTGGCGGTTTGTCCACAAGATGCTGGCGCTTGGCGTACCTCTGGATTTGCTACGGTGTTGGCGCTTGGAGCGTTAGCGTACTTCTGGCTAGGCTGCTGAGATTGGTTCAATGGAACATTGACATCGCGGACCCAGATGCCTTCTTCTGTATATGGCCCAAAAGGAAACCTTCTTCTACTCGAATTCCAAAAGTGTTATGCATATAAAAGACGTTGCCCATATTTTATTCCTTTTTCCACTGGCCTTGCTTCTGTCGCGGCGATCTTCCCTCCTTCAGTAGCCCAGGTGAGCCAATTATCCCAGATAGATAAGTATCTAATCCAGTTGATATCCCGTATCCAGAGCCTTCATATACGGCATGCAAAAGTGTCATCAATCTGCGTGATATAAAAGACCACTCTGAGCCTTTTTTTCATATAGATCACCGTAGAATCACATTCATCTTCTTTCCAGGTATTGTTTCATATCTCCTCTCGCAGCTCTTCTTTTGCTTTCTTTTACCGCGTAGGTTATTGATGCAGACATAATGCCTTTTTGTAGTATATGATGGGAACTCCTGGTGATGATCATCTTTCTGATTCTTCGAAGAAAATCTTTGAAGTCGACAAACCCAGGGTTTCTGCATATGAGGAGGTATTGAACAAAATCGATCCTTTGTTTCGCGAAGATGGTCGGATCATACATGCTATGCCTCTCACTCATCTACGCCTTGTTCGGACGCGTTCTCAAGATTTCATGGCTTCGGTTGACATGGAGGAAAAGTGGAGACATGATGAAGCATCCCAGTACGTTAAGTCTCAGTGTGGTGAAGCATCTCAGCAACCCAGTGCCAGGGATGAAAGATTCGCTTCCCGACTGAAGCGGAGAAGGATCGAGCCTAAGAAACCTCCAGGCGAGAGCAAGTTTAATTACTCTATTCATGACGGTATCGTAATCCTTGAGTCTTGTTTGAGGGAAAAAACTGATTCTGCTATTTTTGGTAAATTTGGGTGTGTTGATGAGAAGAGAATTCAAACCCCAAATAAATGTACTGCACAGGAGTACTTTTGAGTTCGAGAGATCATTCTGTAAGACTCTGGCCTACCAAAAAATGGTCGTTCCAGATTCAATTCGGTCACAAAGTGAAGGAGAAGGGTTGATCTTAGGGAGGGAAGCGAAGAAGGTGTTTGAGATCAGAATGTTGAATTATGAAGGTGTGGTTTTTTTATGATTTGTATCCGAAAATGGTTTCTGGCTACTTGTGTTGATAACACTTGTATTGTTATTGTCGAAATAGATTGAGAACCTATTTATACAAGTCATTTGAGCGCACCCCTGATCTCGTAGGAAGTGGAGGAGATTAAGTAGTTGAATAACGGGGTTGTGTAAGAGGTGGTGATTATCACGTTGTCACACCTTCATCCACTACTCTCATCATCGTTAACCGTTCGTCCTTTCCTGACACTTTCTCGTAGTGGGCGTGTTGCACGCCGCACACTGTAAACCTCCAGACCAATACCCCAGTGTGTGAAAAAGTGGGGGTATAAAAACCACACCCAATATTTCTCTTAGCAATTTGTATGGACAAACTCCAATATACTTTCTAGAGAATCAACTAGACAGTCAGACTCAATCTAGATAAAAAGTATATCAAAGAGTTTATATCTCAATCTCTCGATTTGATATATACTCAAGCAAATAGAAATCTGCGAGTCTTTATCAAATACTAGAGAGACAACTTGGATGGTACCAAAGACCAATATCCAAGTGTCAATCAATTTAAATCAACAACCAAAAGGTCGAATATTCTAATTGATTGAACAATGCACAACCTGTGATATTTCAATTATATAACAAAATATAATGCGGAAAAGAAATAACATAGACACCAGAATTTTGTTAACGAGGAAACCGCAAATGCAGAAAAACCCCGGGACCTAGTCCAGATTGAACACACACTGTATTAAGCCGCTACAGACACTAGCCTACTCCAAACTAACTTCGGTCTGGACTGTAGTTCAACCCCAATCAATCTCACACTGATCCAAGGTACAGTTATGCTCCTACGTCTTTGAACTCAGCAGGATACTACGTACTTGATTCCCTTAGCTGATCTCAACCACAACTAATAGTTGCTACGACCCAAAGTCGAAGACTTTAATAAAAAAATCTATATCACACAGAAAAGTCTACGGTAATAGATAAATCCGTCTCCCACGAATATACCTACGAGTTTTGTTCCGTATTTTGATAAATCAAGGTGAACATGAACTAATTTATAAACCGGACTTATATTCCCGAAGAACAGCCTAGTATTATCAATCACCTCACAATAATCCTAATCGACGCAGCGAAAAAAGATATTGTAGAATCACAAACGATGAGACGAAGTGTTTGTGATTTCTTTTATATCTTGCCTATCGGAGATATCAATCTCAAGCCAATTATTACAATTGTACTCGTACGATAGAAACAGCAAGATCAGATCATACAACTACGAGAAAGTAGTATCGGTCTGGTTTCACAATCCCAATGAAGTCTTTAAGTCATTAACCTGGTTTAGAAGAAGAAACCAAAGGTTAAAGGAGAATCGACTCTAGATTAGCACAACTAGTATCACACAAAAGGTGTGGGGATTAGGTTTCCCAGTTGCTAAATTTCTCCCTTATATAGTCTTTCAATCAGGGTTTGAAATCAATGTTAGCTTGGTAACAAAGCATTCAATATTCACTGTTAGATGAAAACCTGATTTATATTCAAGCTAATATCTTTCAACCGTTAGATCGAAAACTAGCTTGTTACACAAAAATGAAATGCACGTTTCTAGGCTTGTGTAACCGTATCCAAACTTGTACCTTTGTTGGTTCAAAAATATTCAACCAAATGGTTAGCCATATGACCACTTTCATATCAACCATATTCTTCTTTACCATAACTAGTTCAAGTGACTCAAATGAACTAGTTAGAGAGTTTTTCAATTGCAAGAAAAACTTATGTAACTACACAAGACACAGTAGAAGCAAAAACGATTTGATTCACTCGAATCAGTTCATGAACTATATAGCCACGGTTTGCATTTGCATTCCTTAGTTTATATAAGAATAAGTTCACAAACATCATTTTTAGATATAACCTAATCAAGTTCGCGGACTGGGTTCGCGGACTTAAGTTCCCGGACGGAGTTCACAAACTCCAGCAGAAATTCTCGAGTCGAGACTTCCGCGGACTGAGTTCGCGGACTTGGCTCACGCCACCATGCCGGTTCTCTTGATCAACAAAGTTCGCAAACTTCGGTTCAAGGAATAAGGACTTATACATATATGCGTTTCCACAACAATGCTTATATCCTCCAATGGTTATATAATCTAAACTCTCATTTCAATCACTTGAACATTCTTAGAGGACGTTGATATTCTATAGTTGTTATTCACAAACTATTTTTCGTCAAAGTAAGCAATTTCCAAAGTGATTGAAACTTGTCATGAATTTCATCACTAGGTAAAGATGAACTTGGTTAAAGCAAAAGCTTACCAACACATATTTTGAGAATATAGATAGGCGAGATAAACTCGGCTCAAAATAGCAAATGTGTATAATCTAAGTCTATATAGCAAAACGACTTTTGTCTCAAGATAGGAGATAAATAGACTTTTGAGTGATAGATAAGTTCAAGTCTCCACATACCTTTTAGTCGATGAAGATCCACCGGTTCCTTCAGTAGTCCTTCGTATTGTATGATGATTGCCATGGAGTTATTGAGCTCAATTACACTTTCTATCCTAGTCTGAGACCTTAGCTATAGTATACTAAAAATCAAGACTTATAGTTTTGATCACTAACATTGACAAACATGCTTGAGATAGCAACGCATGCGATTTCGACCGAGCAATGATCTAACAGTGAGTATCCCCCAGTTTATGACACGTTTGTTGTCTTGATTAAGTGGGTCAAGTCGTGGGACTTGCCGCAAAGAATAACATATGGTGCTATTATGTTAAACAACTAAGTTGTTGATGAGGCCGATATAAAATATTGTATGTATTGATGCTCGTAAAGCATCGGTTTTAAGCAGCTTAAAATAATCGATGTACATGGAGCATCGTTGTTTTAGAGCTTGTCTAAATTAGTCACGAGTCGATCGTCTTAAAAGAAGAACACGAGCGGAAACCTTTTTGCAATCATTTGGTAGCTCTAGGGATGAGCTGCTGCTTGGTCGATCACTCCCTGTAGGCAAGTGGTGGATGGTATCCATTCTAAAATCCTACATGTTGATCTAAGTTAGATCCGGATCGTTCAAATCGGCTGGGCAAGTTGAGTGGTCGAGACGATTTGCGGCAGTTAGTGACTGTTGTTGAAGTAGCGCAAAGGGTCATCTTTGGGCGATCGTCCGGGATCGCACGGGGAAGCCGTAGCTCAGTCGATCACTGCTTGCAGGAGGGGGTGGTGGTCGGTGATCATTGAGGTACCTCATTGATTGCCTAATATTTAATCCAAGCCGTCCGACCAGGCTAGCGAAGTTGGACGGACGAGATAGTTTATGCGGCAGATGTTTGCCGCCGTTGATTTAGGGTTTGGAAACCGTGCGGCCAACCCTAATTTGGTTAAACGAACCAAAGCGCTGAGCGCTAATTTGAACAAGCCGATCAGCCATGTGTGAATATGAGCCACCAGTGAGTATGCTGACATCTCCTAGGCCATCTTAAATTAGATCTAATCCATTCGATTCGGCTGGAAAAGATGGGCGGTCGTGATCGATTTGTGATAGTAACATGTCGTCGCAAACACCAATTAGGGTTTAGAGACCGCCACATTCACCCTAGTTCGATCTAGCGGTTTGAGCGTCATTGACTTCCCTTGGGAAAGTCGATCGAGTGGGAGTAAAATTGGGTCGGTGGTGAACTCATGTGCGCCTCCTTGATCGTCTGAGGCGCGATCTAAGCCGTCCAACTAGGCTGGCTAAGTTGGACGGATGTCAGGATTTGCGACAATAATATACTGCCGCAACCCAAAATTTAGGGTTTTGAAATAGCGTGTTTTCCCTATTTCGGGCAAACGATTTAACGCCCTATAGGCTTGCCACAGGCAGGTCGATCGACCAAGGGATATGTAGGGCCGCCAATGGGCATGCTGGTAGGCTTAGAAACCTACAATATTACTGCAAGTGCACAACATCTATAGTAGACATGGCAAATACAGGTCGATCCCACAGTGACTAGGGAGATGTAAAGTTGAAGCTAGAGTATTACTAAAATTGATTCAAATTGAGAGTAACTAAAAGGGGTGTTTGTGTCAATACGACTAAGAGGTTGGTAGTAACTAAAGAAATAAGATTACAAAGCAATAAATGGTTAACTAGCGCTTCGAATTCACCTCCTAAACGCATAGAAATCCCTAATTTGATATACTAGCTCTCCCTTCAATCAAGGAGCTATAGAAATTCTAGCTTCAAACTACCTTGAAGATGTGATATAATCACTAAAAAATATGATGATTTAATCTCAGCAAAAGATGTCAATTCCTAGCATTACTTATCTTTCTAAGGCACAAGTAATCAAAGATTGAACTAAAATCAGTTCGCATAGGCTTGAATTTTGACAAAGAGTTATCCAAACTACCTAGGATGCTTGACATACAAGGTGAAAGAAAATTAACAAAATTCATAAATTAATCATGTTTTTCATTTAAATCCCATAGAGAAGAACAAATAAAATCAAACAAGAGGAATTCTAATTATTAAAGGAAGTTTTATCTCTGCCATAGCAGAGGTTTTTAGAACATGAGTAAAATTGAAACAAACCCAAAACCTAAAACTACAGCATGCACCGGCTACTCCGGGCTTGGCTTGAAAATACAAACTCGTCCTCCATTTATACAAGAGTTCTCCTCAATCATCAATCAATCCCCATAGTCAACAATTACAAGAGCATAAATTAAGGATTTGATATGACTACACACCACTGCACCATGTTGCAGTCATTTCTCTGCTGACTTTGTTGGTATTGCAGAGAATTGGAAATTCAGCCTTTTCCTTTTCCTTTCTCACTGACGCTGGAAACAGATTCGCCGACCTATTGTTCCCCTAGTACCACTGATATCTAAGGCTATCTTGAAGTAGGTACAGAGAGAAAAAGTTGAAATAGAATATCAAATATGGTTTCAGAGAGATGGTGGTTTAGGTATGGGTTTGACAGCTTCAAGGAGAGGCAGTCAGCGGTGTTGGTGATAGAACAGATGGGCAGAGTGATAGAAATATTTGACATGCTAAGAAAATTGGGAGACATAAAGATAAGCCGACTGAATTTTTGGCAAAGACAAGTACAGAGAAATTCCAAGGTGCAGTTATGCTCCTACGTCTTTGAACTCAGCAGGATATTACGTACTTGATTCCCTTAGCTGATCTCACCCACAACTAATAGTTTCTACGACCTAAAGTCGAAGACTTTAATAAACAAATCTATATCACACAGAAAAGTCTACGGTAATAGATAAATCCGTCTCACATATACCTACGAGTTTTGTTCCGTCTTTTGATAAATCAAGGTGAACATGAACTAATTGATAAACCGGACTTATATTCCCGAAGAACAACCTAGTATTATCAATCACCTAACAATAATCCTAATCGACGCAGCGAAAAAAGATATTGTGGAATCACAAACGATGAGACAAAGTGTTTGTGATTTCTTTTATATCTTTCCTATCGGAGATATCAATCTCAAGCCAATTATTACAATTG
This sequence comes from Papaver somniferum, assembly GCF_003573695.1. Taxonomy (NCBI): domain Eukaryota; kingdom Viridiplantae; phylum Streptophyta; class Magnoliopsida; order Ranunculales; family Papaveraceae; genus Papaver; species Papaver somniferum. Next base: position 127,342,086 of record NC_039367.1, on the reverse strand, counting down.
TACTCGTACGATAGAAACAGCAAGATCAGATCACACAACTACGAGAAAGTAGTATCGGTCTGGCTTCATAATCCCAATGAAGTCTTTAAGTCATTAACCTAGTTTAGAAGAAGAAACCAAAGGTTAAAGGAGAATTGACTCTAGCTTAGCACAACTAGTATCACAGAAAAGGTGTGGGGATTAGGTTTCCCAGTTGCTAGATTTCTCCCTTATATAGTCTTTCAATCAGGGTTTGCAATCAATGTTAGCTTGGTAACAAAGCATTCAATATTCACTGTTAGATGAAAACCTGATTTAGATTCAAGCTAATATCTTTCAACCGTTAGATCGAAAACTAGCTTGTTACACACAAATGAAATGCACGTTTCTAGGCTTGTGTAACCGTATCCAAACTTGTACATTTTTTGGTTCAATAATAGTCAACCAAATGGTTATCCATATGACCACTTTCATATCAACCATACTCTTCTTCACCATAACTAGTTCAAGTGACTCAAATGAACTAGTTAGAGAGTTGTTCAATTGCAAGGAAATCTTATGTAACTACACAAGACACGGTAGAAGCAAAAACGATTTGATTCACTCGAATTGGTTCATGAACTATATAGCCACGGTTTGCATTTGCATTCCTTAGTTTATATAAGAATAAGTTCACAAAACTCGTTTTTATATATAACCTAATCAAGTTCGCGGACTGGGTTCGCGGACTTAAGTTCTCGGACGGAGTTCACAAACTCCAGCAGAAATTTTCGGGTCGAGACTTCCGGGGACTGAGTTCGCGGACTTGACTCACGCCACCATGCCGGTTCTCTTGATCAACAAAGTTCGAAAACTTCGGTTCAAGGAATAAGGACTTATACATATATGTGTTTCCACAACAATGCTTATATCCTCCAATGGTTATATAATCTAAACTCTTATTTCAATCATTGGAACATTCTTAGAGGACGTTGAAATTCTATAGTTGTTATTCACAAACTATTTTTCGTTAAAGTAAGCAATTTGCAAAGTGATTGAAACTTGTCATGACTTTCGTCACTAGGTAAAGATGAACTTGGTTAAAGCGAAAGCTTACTAACACATATTTCGAGAAATAGATAGGCGAGATAAACTCGGCTCGAAATAGCTAATGTGTATAATCTAAGTCTATATAGCAAAACGACTTTTATCTCGAGATAGGAGATAAATAGACTTTTTAGTGATAGATAAGTTCAAGTATCCACATATCTTTTAGTCGATGAAGAACCACCGGTTCCTTGAGTAGTCCTTCGTCTTGTATAATGATTGCCATGGAGGTCTTGAGCTAAACTACGCTTTTTATCCTAGTCCGAGACCTAGCTATAGTAGATTAGAAATCAAGACTTATAGTTTTGATCACTAACATTGACAAACATGCTTGAGATAGCAATGCATGCGAGTTCGACCGAGCAATGCTCTAACGATCTCCCCCTTTGTCAATTTTAGTGACAAAAATATCAATACATATGGAATAAAAAAAATAAATAAATTAACTTTTGTAGCTCCTATTCCATACGCCTAATCTTCAACATTACTTGAAATCTTCGTCACTTCCAAGTACTCCAAAGATCCCAAAGGTTGTAAGTTCAGCATCATCGTTGTTGAAAATCCATAGCTATAACAACGAGAAAACAAGAGTTCTCAATCTTTGTTATAAAGTGTCATAATATCATTACACAGCGTCAAAGTCCAATTGTATCACAACTTCAACAATAATACTATGGTGATATGTATCACTCCCCCTTAGTCAATACTCCATGTCACATGGAAACCACTCCCCCTTACATAATGATCCGAAAACCATATGTATTTGTAGTGTGAACTACATATTAATTCTCCCCCTTTTTGTCAATAAAATTGGCAAAGGTACAAGAACGGGATCTTAATGAAATTTCCGAAAGAGACATTTCTTTACCAAAAGAAAGCAAAATATATCATCTTATTTAGATGTAATCATAAATCCGAAGCTAAATGCATTCATCAAGGAGTTTTTAAAGCTACAAGATAACCCTATAATATTCCACAGCCGCACTTCCCACAAAGATTTGGCAATTAAGCGCAAGTTCAAAAAGAACTCTCCCCCATAAAATGTCATTCCCGAAAGAACAACAAGAGCGAACTTAATTTCGAAAGAAAAGAAGGATTTCTTTGGACATAACAAATCACATACAAGTATGAATTTGAATCCAAAAATATTCAATTAAACTAACCACAAGAGAATCCATGATTAATTTAATCGACAAATGCTCAACATAAGTGAACTTATGGAGACTTAAAAACGTACAATCAGATTAATCAAAAGAGAACCCATAATTAATCTAATCGAAATACACAACCAAACTAATCAATTTAATTGGTCATGCTCGACATAAGAAAACTTACGGAGCAACAACTAAATAACCAAACAAGATGATTAATTTAGTTGAATATGCTCGACATAAAGTACCTCAAGGAACAACAACATAGCTAATCATAAAAATAATCAACTTGTTCGCTCAATGCTCAACATAAAACACTTTACGGAGCCTCACAGTAATTCATAAAATATGGATCAGGGAAGATCAATACTGCGGAATACACAAGGATTCATTATATTTTCCATCACTATTCGCATAACGACATCCAATAGATATAATCCTTGCAAAAAAAAAGATTTTAACCTATCTTCCATCAATAATTGACATAATAGGCTTAACTTTTGTATTTTTCAAAAGTCTATTCATTCCTTTATCAATACATGCATATCGACATACGAAAGACTTTACTTTTGACAAGGTATGGGACAATCATAGTTCACGGACGTAAACACACATATCCCATAACAAATTTGCAATATATAAAACCATAAAGATTAATACTGCAAAAATCATCTTCCAAACAAATTTAGAATTTAAACCAATAAATCTAAAAACATGAAGATGAAAATGTTGGACATAGCTATGTGTAATCACAATAATGGTTATTCCAAACTCTAGTTATTCTTCTAACAAAAACAAGAATATAGAATATTTACTAGGTGTTGATGGTGGATTTTCACTTAAGGCTAAAATTGCAAAAGCCCAAAAACTATGCGCTAACACCCTGCAAAGGATAAAGCCACTGATAAAGTGGAGAATACTTCTTCACTATGAACTTATAGCATTACCAATTAATGCATGACCAGCCTTGTATTTCATGTACTGCTGCACTCTTATTATTGGTGCGGCATGACGACTGAGTGTTGCTCTCAGCAGAGCAACACGAATCTCCAAGCATTAAATAAGGAGGCATGTACGAAATACCCGTACAGGCTATAACTCTCGGAGTGTTATACTAGCCCGATTGAGCATATGGGCTGTCCATATCAGATTCAGAAACAATCACGACCATCCAACTTCACCAGCATGATTGGATGGCTTAGATCGAATCCATAACCCTCAAGCAGGTATTGGAATGTTCAACATCGGACCAATGCGGACCCCGCATGGTCGGCCTCCCCAAAAGGGTGGCATGGCTTTCCAATTCGTCCAGCCAAAGCAGCGTGGACGAGAAACCCTAAATTAGTGTTTGCAGCACATTACATGTGTCGCAAATCAGTCTCAACCATCCATCTTCGCAGGCATAGATGGAGGGTGTAGATGTAGATTCAAAGGGCCCAGAGCATGTCAACACAAACAATGTGGGCCCTCCTACATACATGACCGATCGGTCAGGACCAAACATGGATGATCGTCCCAATTCGTGCGCCCAAACAAGGCATGACGCACGGCTGGCAAAACCCTAATTAGGGTTTTCGATCACGAGCGTCCATTTTCACCTGATCGAACGAAGGGTCTAGGAGTTGATTAAGCAGGTCCAGTGAGTATCAACACGATCACTAGGCCCACATATCTCCACACCCGATCGTCCAAGGCATATCATGCCTGGTCGTCTCGATTCTCACGCCCAAACTAGGCGTGGTCACACCTCCCAATTGCAAATTAATCTCGACCACTCAACTTTGCTGGACAAATTGAGTGGCTCAGATCACGTTTCTATGGGGTATTAAGGTATGGACGTGTACACCAGCCCGCCGTCTATATACCAGACTAATCGGCCAAGACCGACCAAGCTTGGTCATCTCGAAACGCGCGCCCGAAGTTGGCTTGACGCGCTGCTTTTCTGGCACCGAATTTCTGTCGCAAATTGATCTCAACCACCTAACTTCGCCGGAAAAATTGAGTGTCTTAGATCACACTTTCACGAGACAATGAGGTATGGGCGCCTACACCGGCATGCCGTCTACACGCATGCACGATCGGCCCGGCCAAAATTGCGTCCCAAGCTTGGTTTCGACCAAGCTGAAGAGTGATGCTTGTGCACCTCTTCATAAACCCTAATTCCACCAATGGTCCCAGATGAGTGTCTCAAAGATCATCTCGTCCGTTCAAATTCACCTTCTTGGTTATACAACCCTGGTCAGGAGTTATCTGGTCAATGAGGTGTCGTGGTGATTATCATCCGCCACTCTACTACACCATGTGGTCGGCCAAGTCAGGACTTGCTTGCGCAGCCTCCAAACCATCACAAGAAGTAGGCTGGACATGAAGCTATTTTAAGACACTCAAATAGAGATGCTTCATACATGCTGAGCATATTCGATGCATTAGTTGCATAGAATGCACACGATACTTCACAAGTATCGACTTCCTAAATAACTTAGTTATTAAACCTAGCATTACATGCTACCTTCTGTGGGTCCCACGATCCACACACTCGAGACATCAATCATGTCACAAACTGGGGGATACATACTGGGGTATTGGTATGGTGGTTTACAGCGTGCAGCGCACAACGCTCCATCACAAGAACGTGTCCGGAAGTCATGGACGGTTAGTGATGATGGGAGAAGTGGGCAAGACTGATCGTGTAACACTAACACCCGCAACTCCACTACTCCATCACTCCACTTTATCCACTTCCCACGAGATACGTGAGTAAGGCTCAATGACTTGTATAAATAGGTTCTCCTCCCTATTTCGATAAGACAAGACAACGGAAGCAAGTGTTGATACAACCGTATTCAAACACCGAAACTGATAGCTTACATTCTGCAAGCCAGTTCAGCTTTCTGATACAAGTCATACATAGCCAACACCTTCACAATCTCAACACATTCTTTGCTTCCCTCCCTAAGATCAACCCCATCTCCTTCACTTTGTGACCGAAGCAAGTCTGGAACGGCCATTTCTTGGTTTAGGCCAGAGTTGTATAGATTGATTTCTCGAATCACAAGCACTCCCGTGCAGTGAATTTGTTTAGGGTTTAGATTCATTTCTCATCCACACACCCCAAATTACCAAAACCGGCAGAAATAGTTTTCACCCATAAACACTAGGCAATAAGACCTTTGAAGAATTCTTTGTCGTCCCCGAACTCCTTGTCGTCAACAACCATTGGAACATAAGGTTCATTAAGGTAGGAGTTTATATCAATAAACCTTCTCGGCTGATGTTGTCGAACCAGGGCATTCTGAATTTCATGAGTCTTATAGACAAAAGCCTTTATTTGTTGAATCTCCTTTCGCATCTCCTTCAACTCTTCAAGAACACCAGAAAACTTCTGAGAGTTTGAAGGAACGACTCTTGGCTTCCTCACATTCCTTTTTTTTCTTTTCAAGGTAGGAGGTAAGTATATTTCTCTTTTTCCTTCATAATTGATGGCTTAACAATCATATTAACATCTTTTCCATCAGAAGACATCATGCTTGGAGTATCCATACGAATGAGTTTGTGAGAGGAAATCACAAATTGAACTCAACAAGTAGTCTTGAGATAAAAAGAGGTTTTGAGGAAGGAAAAAGAATGTAGGGTTTCAAAACCTTTAAAAAGGTTCGTACACGTCTAACTCACAACCTTATAAAGAGTAGAATTGTCGATAATAACCCTCCTTTGTTGATAGACAGGGAAGAACAAAAACTAAGAAAAGAAGAAAGAAAACTTTTCTTAAAGCCTAAGCGGTACAAAATCATTGTCTCTTTTGATCAGGCACATGAGAATGGATTTTCAAAACAACACAATCAAGTTGCGTTGCGGTGAACAACAATTTTTTCACCATTTTCCTCTTGAGAGGAATCCATAGACCTCTGTCTATCAAAACGATTCGACCATAATCTCTTCTCTAATGGTCTTGGTTTATCCTTGGAAACTAACTTCTTAGATGAATATAAAATCCTACATACCTCAGCGGTCTTCTGAGCAAGTTTAAGCTTATTTGCTAGTTGATTTGCTCTTCGTTGAAGTTTGTTGACGTGCCTCAATTGGTGTTTGTACTTGTAACACCTTGAAAGTTCATGACACTTTAGAGAACAATACGAGCACGTAAAACTAGGATAAAAGTCAGGCTTCTGAGATGTGCACGCAGCTAGACACATGGTGGAACCTGAAACATTACAAACAGAGTTTCCAAGAAATTAGTCAATTTTTTCTTCCAGATCAGTTGGGTTTTCTTCTGAAAGAATATTGAGATTGATGTATGTATTACTACAGTTATAAAAATCAATATTTTCACCAAGAAGTGTAACACTTGATTTCTCGTCTTCATTGGAATCATAGTTGTCAGACATTTCATTAAGAGTTGCAGCAAGACCTTTGTTCCCGGTGTATTTTCTACGATTTGGGCACTCGTTTGCAAAATGACCAAATCCCTTACACTTAAAGCACTGAGGAATATCCTCATCATCAGTTTCATCTGTTTCCCTGTTTTTAGGAGGAATACGTTTATGAGGTTTAACTGATGCCTTAGGCTTATCTCTGGAGAACCGTTTACTTCTCTTCAACAAAAGATCCATAAACTGTCTTGTGATCATCGAGACTGAATTGTCAATATCTTCATATGATGAATCTGTCTCAGAGTGATCATCTTCAGAGACATACACATTTTTACTCTTATCAAGTAATTTAGTGTCCTTTTGTTCTTTGAACGCAACATCCTTGGTTTTGGATGAATATTTGTGATCAAAGATCTTAAGCTTCCCAACCAGCGTATTTCTGCAGAGATTATCTAGGTTATTTCCCTCAACGATGGCATGCTTCTTAGAGTCGTATCTAGATGGCAGCGACGTGAGAATTTTCATCACAATGTCCTTTTTCAGGAATAGTCTTACCCAATGCAAAAGATGCATTAAAAATTTCAGACACTTTGTTATTAAACTCATCAAATGTTTCTTCATCTGCCTACGAAGCTTTTCCCAATCGGAATTAAGGTTTTGAAGCCTAGCTTCCTTTTCACTGGAGTTACCTTCGAATACGGTTTCTAAGATATCCCACACATCTTTAGACCTCGTGCAATTTGACACATGGTGCTGAAGATTCGGGGTAATGGCATGTATAATGGCATTCAAACCGTCGGAATTTTGCTTTGTAACATTTATCTAGGCAGGGGTGTATTCACCAATAGGATTGGGAGCGTTTGCATCTCCAACTGCCACGACGGGAGCATTATAGCCATTAACAACATATACCCATGATTGAAAATCACGTGCTTGAAGAAAAGCTCGCATAACAATTTTCCACAATAAGTAATTAGAGCCATCGAAGACTGGTGGTACGTTAATTGAGATAACACCTCTGTCCATAGAGTCAGATCGCTACAAACACATACTTGTAAGGTCTTAAACGCGTTTTCCTTCTCTGATACCAATTGAAAAAACGGGGAAATAACAACCACACCCAATATTTTGCTTAGCAATCTGTGTGGAAAAACTCCAATATACTTTCTAGAGAATCAACTAGACAGTCAGACTCAATCTAGATAAAAAGTATATCAAAGAGTTTATATCTCAATCTCTCGATTTGATATATACTCAAGCAAATAGAAATCTGCGAGTATTTATCAAATACTAGAGAGATAACTTGGATGGTACCAAAGACCAATATCCAAGTGTCAATCAATTTAAATCAACAACCAAAAGGTCGGATATTCTAATTGATTGAACAACGCACAACCTGTGATATTTCAATTATATAACAAAATATAATGCGGAAAAGAAATAACACAGACACCAGAATTTTGTTAACGAGGAAACCGCAAATGCAGAAAAACCCCGGGACCTAGTCCAGATTGAACACACATTGTATTAAGCCGCTACAGACACTAGCCTACTCCAAACTAACTTCGGTCTGGACTGTAGTTGAACCCCACTCAATCTCATACTGATCCAAGGTATAGTTATGCTCCTACGTCTCTGATCCCAGCAGGATACTACGTACTTGATTCCCTTAACTGATCTCACCCACAACTAAGATTTGCTACGACCCAAAGTCGAGGAATTTAATAAACAAATCTGTATCACACAAAAAAGTCTACGGTAATAGATAAATCCGTCTCCCACGAATATACCTACGAGTTTTGTTCCGTCTTTTGATAAATCAAGGTGAACATTAACCAATTGATAAACCGGACTTATATTCCCGAAGAACAACCTAATATTATCAATCACCTCACAATAATCCTAATCGACGCAGCGAAAAAGATATTGTGGAATCACAAACGATGAGACGAAGTGTTTGATTTCTTTTATATCTTGCGTATAGGAGATATCAATCTCAATCCAATTATTACAATTGTACTCGTACGATAAAAACAACAAGATCAGATCACACAACTACGAGAAAGTAGTATCGGTCTGGCTTCACAATCCCAATGAAGTCTTTAAGTCGTTAACCTGGTTTAGAAGAAGAAACCAAAGGTTAAAGGAGAATCGACTCTAGCTTAGCACAACTAGTATCACACAGAAGGTGTGGGGATTACGTTTCCCAGTTGCTAGAGTTCTCCCTTATATAGTCTTTCAAATCAATCGATGTTAGGTTGGTAACAAAGCATTCAATATTCACCGTTAGATGAAAACCTGATTTAGATTCAAGCTAATATCTTTCAACCGTTAGATCGAAAACTAGCTTGTTACACACAAATGAAATGCACGTTTCTAGGCTTTTGTAACACTACCCAAACTTGTACATTTGTTGGTTCAACAATAGTCAACCAAATGGTTAGCCATACGATCTCTTTCATATCAACCATATTCTTCTTCACCATAACTAGTTCAGGTGACTCAAATGAACTAGTTAGAGAGTTGTTCAATTACAAGGAAATATTATGTAACTACATAAGACACAATCGAAGCAAAAATGATTTGATTCACTCGAATCGTTTCATGAACTATATAGCCGCGGTTTGCATTTGCATTCCTTAGTTTATATAAGAATAAGTTCACAAACATCGTTTTTATATACAACCTACTCAAGTTCGCGGACTGGGTTCGCGGACTTAAGTTCCCGGACAGAGTTCACAAACTCCAGCAGAAATTCTCGGGTCGAGAACTTCCGCCAGTTCGCGTACTTGGCTCACGCCACCATGCCGGTTCTCTTAATTAACAAAGTTCGCAAACTTTGGTTCAAGGAATAAGGACTTATACATATGTGTGTTTCCACAACAATGCTTATATCCTCCAATGGTTATATAATCTAAACTCTCATTTCAATCATTAGAACATTCTTAGAGGACGTTGATATTCTATAGTTGTTATTCACAAACTATTTTTCGTCAAAGTAAGCAATTTCCAAAGTGATTGAAACTTGTCATGACTTTCGTCACTAGGTAAAGATGAACTTGGTTAAAGCGAAAGCTTACCGACATATATTTCGAGAAATAGATATGCGAGATAAACTCGACTCGAAATAGCAAATGTGTATAATCTAAGTCTATATAGAAAAACGACTTTTGTCTCAAGATAGGAGATAAATAGACTTTTGAGTGATAGATAAGTTCAAGTCTCCACATACCTTTTAGTCGATGAAGATCCACCGGTTCCTTGAGTAGTCATTCGACTTGTATGATGATTTCCATGGAGTACTTGAGCTCAACTACACTTTATATCCTAGTCCGAGACCTTAGCTATAATAGACTACAAATCAATACTTATAGTTTTGATCACTAACATTTACAAACATGCTTGAGACATGCGAGTTCGACCGAGCAATGCTCTAACATCATCATTGCAGCACTCGTGCATGTGGTACTGGAGTTGGAGTGGGCGATTTTGGACGCGTAGGATGTCGTATCTCGGTGGTTTTCCGCTTGCTGCTTCAGTGAAATTTCTTACAGAAGGCTGAAGGTTGTATTGCCTGTTGGTGAGATGTATGCTTCAACGAATATCATGAGGCTCTTTATTCCTGGCAGGCCTGGTTTTTTCTAGCAGGGCATGTGTTGTTGCAGGTGAGCGTTTAGTAGTTTCACGAAGTTCATAGGATATATAAAAGCGCAGGTTCTTCAGCAAATCACGATAGACAGGTATCCTCATATTGATGCATAATTACACCAATTTTTTTAAGTCACATTTGGATCGTGACCCTCCAGTGCCTGAACTCTGTACCTATTGACATAATCATTTGAATGTCCTTTGTTTCGCTGAAACATTCTTCCTGAGTCTGACAGAGTGATTCACCCAAGCTGTGGATTCTTTCTCGACATGGTGACGCGGGCATCGTTATCTTCTTGAGGCTGCTCTCTTGAGGTGTCGGCTCCAGTAGATCTTAAGATGTCCCCGGATATCTCTTGTCCGGGTTGACATAATAGGCGAACCTCTTTATGATGATTTGAAGATGTGTCAAGCCTCCTTTGTTATTTTAGATGTACGAATCCTCGGAATTACGCCATGTTATGGATCTACACGTTTTTCTGATAAAGTGATAGCGGATACTCCTGACCATAAACTGGTAGCATTGGTGGAATAGAGATAGACCTTTTCTTTCGTGATCTCTACAGGTGTCTTTCTAGGACACCGTTGTTGTTGAGATTTGTTGTCGTCTATCTCCATACTGGAACAACGGCTATGCGAACCCTCCCTTTATCTATCTAGATGTGGATCCTGGCGATGTTAATATCAATTATAACTTTGAGAAATTTCTGATTTGCTCCATATAACACTCGTGGTGTTGCAGAAAAGGTGGTTTCTCCATCCGTATCTCGAGAGAAGCCGTTTTTCTCTTCTAAGTAGTTGTCTCGTCTTCTTGTGCCTCCAGCTATCAGAGGCATTTCCAGTAGGATTGCTTGAAAAAGCATTTTTTGTGAAGCTTCTTAGTGAATGGAACACCGGAATTAAAATTGGTTGTTGAACATAAATTGAATTTAATGATTGAATTGGATCTAAGATCCACCCTTTTGAAATTGAGAAAACTGGAATGAATTTTGAGAAACTGATATTGCAACCGAGAGATTAATCTCCCACTGTGGTCTCCAATTATTTGAGGGAAAAAACTGATTCTGCTGTTTTTGGTAAATTTGGGTGTGTTGATGAGAAACGAATTCAAACCCTAAAAAAATGTATTGCACATGAGTACTTTTGAGTTCAAGAGATCAATCTGTAAGACTGTGGCCTAAACCAAGAAATGGACGTTCCAGATTCAATTCGGTCACAAAGTGAAGGAGAAGGGTTGATCTTAGGGAGGGAAACGAAGAAGGTGTTTGAGATCAGAATGTTGAATTATGAAGGTGTGGTTGTTTTATGACTTGTATCAGAAAATGGTTTCTGGATACTTGTGTTGATAACACTTGTGTTGTTATTATCGAAATAGATTGATAACCTATTTATGCAAATCATTTGAGCGATCTCGTAGGAAGTAGAGGAGATTAAGTAGTGGAATAGTGGGGTTGTGTAAGAGGTGGTGATCATCACGTTGTTACACCTTCATCCACTACTCTCATCATCGTTAACATCTCGTCCTTTCCTGACACTTTCTCGTAGTGGGCGCGTTGCATGCCGCACGCTGTAAACCGCTAGACCAATACCCCAGTGAGTATCCCCCAGTTTATGACACGTTTGATGTCTCGAGTAAGTGGGTCAAGTCGTGGGACTTGCCGCAAAGAATATCATATGGTGCTATTATGTTAAACAACTAAGTTGTTTATGAGGCCGATATAAAATATCGTATGTATTCGATGCTCGTAAAGCATCGCCTTTAAGTAGCTTAAAATAATCGATGTACATGGAGCATCGTTGTTTTAGAGTTTGTCTAAATTAGTCGCGAGTCGATCTCCTTAAAAGAAGAGCACGACTTGACACCTTTTGGCAATCGTTTGGTAGCTCTTGGGATGAACTACTGCTTGGTCGATCACTCCATGTAGGCGAGTGGTGGATGGTAGCCATTATAAAATCCTATCGGTTAATCTAAATTAGATCCGGATCGTTCAAATCGGCTGGCCAAGTTGAGTGGTCGAGACGATTTGCGGCAGTTAGTGATTGTTGTTGAAGCAGCGCAAAGGGCCATCTTTGGGCGATGGAGCCGTAGCTCAGTCGATCGCTCCTTGCAGGAGGGGGGTGTCCGTTGATCATTGAGGTACCTCATTGATCGCCTAATATTTGATCCAATCCGTCCGACCAAACTACCGAAGTTGGACGGACGAGATAGTTTTTGCGGCAGATGTTTACCGCCGTTGATCTAGGGTTTGGAAACCTTGCGGCCAACCCTAATTTGGTTAAACGGACCAAAGCGATGAGCGCTAATTTGAAAAGGTCGATCAACCAAAGTGAGTATGCTGACATCTCCTGGGCCATCTTAAATTAGATCTAAGCCATTCGATTCGGCTGGCGAAGATGAGCGATCGTGATCGATTTGCGAGAGTAACATGTCGCCGCAAACACCAATTAGGGTTTAGAGACGGCCACATTCACCCTAGTTCGATCAAGCTGTTTGACGCGTCACTGACTTCCCTTGGAAAAGTCGATCGAGTGGGAATAAAATTGGGTCGGTGGTGAACTCATGTGCGCCTCGTTGATCTTCTGAGACGCGATCTAAGCCGTCCAACTGGGATGGCTAAGTTGAACGGATGTGATGATTTGCGACAATAATATACTGCCGCAACCCAAAATTTAGGGTTTTGAAATAGCGTGTTTGCCTTATTTAGGGCAAACGATTTAACGCCTTATAGGCTTGCCGCAGGCAGGTAGATCGACAAAGGGAGATGTTGGGACGCCAATGGGCATGCTAGCGCCTCTTTGATCATTCCAAGGAAGATCTTACCCTTCCAAATAGGCTGGATAAGTTGAACGGTCATGATGTTTTTTGAGACCGTATTTGCCGGTCTTAGCTCGTTTGAGCTTATTTTCAAATAGCGCGATCACCCATGTTTGGGTTAACGTATGAAGCGCTTATGAGTGAACTAAATAAGACTCGATCGCCTAGGGCAATGGTGGCCCGCTGGTGGTCACTACGGTGATTTTCTTGTTCTGCCAGGAGCAGTCTAGGCTTGTTGAATCGCGCGGCCTAGTCGTGTGGCCGTGATCATTTTGAGACTGATATGAACAGTCCAGATTTTCCTTAAGGAATTTAAACATGTTAGATTGAGCCATCTTTTAATTAAAAGTGCGTCGATGCGAAAATCTCTTTGTCAGAGAATGATGGAGCCTGTGTGAGTATTTTTGTGCAGATCTCAATACTGACACTTCGGGAGATTCATGCTATTCTGCTGAGAGTGAACATTAATCGTCATGTCATGTCAATATTGGGAGTTCGGCTACGTAACATAGAACAGGAGAATACTAGGCGCGCAATAATAATGCTGGTGGAAAAATTCACAGAATATTTAGGATTTTGCCGCACGCACCATTCTGAGTGAATTTCATATATATTGAATTTCTCAGTGAGCGAAGAGGTTTTTTGCACTCGTCACTTCTTAAATGGCTTTACCCCTTGCAGGGTGATAACGCATTAAACACAGGGTTTTGCAATTTTAGCGTTGAACTAAAACCACCATCAACAACATTGAATTGTTCATTATATCTTTGAGCGAAGAGGTATATGCACTCATCACTTTCAAATGGCTTTTGTTCCTTTGCAGGATGACAACACATTAAATACAGGATTTTACGATTTTGACCCTGAACTAAAAATCACCATCAACAACTCTGATGTTGACGAACCGGAGTATCCTCAAGGGGATGTTGGAGCAGTTGCTGAGAAGGATGCCGGCGCGGCCCAGGATGCCGAAACTACTGTTGGAGAGGCTAAAGCGACCGTCGAGGATACTATTCAAGTGTCCATTGGAGAGGGCGCTGAAGAAAACGCTGGAGCTGTTGGAGAGGCTGCTGAAGCGGGCTTTGACATTGATAACTAGTTTTCCATTTTGTTATTTTCTTTCATAAAACAACCTTTTGGCGGCGTGTAGCTGTCTCGATACTTCAGGGATTTATCTTTATTGTTTTGTTCATGTGACCGGAGCTAGGGCTTCGCCAAGTAACATTATTTTATTCCGCTTTGATAGTTTCATGTCTTTACTTGAATGAATGAACAAAATCTCCCGACTGAAATGAATCCAAAAACCCCTTTGCGAAAAACAAATTTCTTTTGGGGACATTCAGCAAATAGAAAGACAGCACACAAATAGTGTGGATGGGAACGCCACACTAATATCGCCAGTCAGCATGTCACACTCTTTCCATAATAACATCTCCGCGTGCTGGCATCAACCATAGCAACTCAAGACAGGGGAAATTATAACAATGGTTAAAGATTTGACCGACCTGTTTGTTTCATGGTTCTCCCTTGTAAATTACACACCTTCAGGCATCTGTGCCGTGCCTCCCGGGTATGTATCAGCGCGAGTTGTCACGAACTGGAACACATGTCGTGAGAAGTAGAGAAACCTTGTCAGGTAAAGGTTGAAGTCAGATGTTCTAGAAAGAAGGTGCACGTGCAGCCACTTGATGATCTTCTTCTTTGCGTATTCCCCCTCTTCAGTATTTTAGAATAAGATATTTCTTGTAATGTTTGATTTTTCTAGTTTCGAATTGATGGGTAATGGCTTTGTGAGAGATCGGATTTACTAAGCACATTTCCTTTGAGATGATTCAGGAAAACCCCTTTCTTTCTTTTTTGAAAGAAAGATGCTTTAATTAAAATCGAAATCCTAATTATGAATGCAAGCAGTGCAATCATTTTGGAGGAATTACAAATATTGAATGAAAAGGGAAATTACTGAAGGAAATACTAAGAAGAATTTTGAGGCAAGAGGCGACGTGACACTTTCAGGATTTAAAGGGTTTGAGCCACTGAGCGTGTATTATTACACCTTTCAACTTGTCGGCATTGATGAGCTTGCAGTAGCCTCCCAAAATAAATTCTGCTACTAAGTATGGTTTGTCTGTGGAGTTGGACGAAGGAGGTTGAGCGACAACTTTCACTACCATATATCCAACTTGGAATGGGTTTTGATGTTGTGCGGCTACTTGATTCTTGGGTTCATTATTCTTGACTAAGACAACCTCCAAATTTTTGACGAAACACTTAAAGGGCCCAGCATCCCATTCACATCTCCTAGTGACGCCCGGGTAGATAATTGGATCGAGTCCCCAGGCCTGGCCGAGAGGAGAAGTGACTGGTTGAAGAAAGGGTTGTTCAATAAGACTTACTTGTCTTCGGAATCTGCGGATGAGCGTCGACGGGTTCTCTCCAGGTAATTGGGTTACACCGGCAAGTTGTTGATACGTCAACATGTAATCTTCAGGGTTGGATGGCTTGTTTGAAATTATTTCGGGTATTGACACCGGCAGAAGGGATACTTCTAATTTTGCTTTATTGCCATGTACCCACGAGCGCCACAGAATCATGTCATAATTTGGGAATTCTTTGACAATGTGTAATTTGCCATGTGTTAGAGCATCTCCCACCTTAATTTCGAGGTTAATGTAGCTATACGCGCTTATTGCTTCTCCTTCCAGGTTTTTGACCACAATTGGGGAGTGGGTAGCCTCCTGCTTTGAAATTCCTGCAGCTGTCAGAGTCTTGACGGTAACAATGTTGAAGTCAGAGGCCGCGTCAATCAGCGTGCCATCGAACTCGGCATTCTTCAGGTAACTCGTGGTCAGCAGTCCCCATTTGCACTTTCCATCAACACTTCCTGACAGAGGTTGGGATTTCAGAGTGGCTTCTTCAACAACAAACAGTCGCTTGCCCGACACAACACGATTGAGGGCTGTAAATATGTCTTGACGCTGCGCCTTGGAGAAATATAGGATTTCGCACACACGCTGCATCATGGACTGCATGATATTGTGAACATAGTCCCTAGAGAGCATGCAACTCCTGACTGGAAGAGGATCTTTGTGAACTCCCTCATTGCCCAGTTGAAGTTCTCCTGCTTCCACATTTTCCTTGAAAATTCATTTTAACCTATTGCATTCATTGGTCAGGTGATGGACGAACCTGTGATAGCGGAAATACTTGGGATTTGTTATTTCCTCTTCAGTTGGCGGGCGCCTGATAGGAGGAAACTTGATATCATCATCTTGGATTCATGCCTCCAAGAGTTCAATTACTTCCTCGATTGGGAATGGGAAATCTAGGGAAGCTTATCCAGCTTCTTGGTGTTGCACAGAAGCTTTAGCCGCGACCTTCCAAGGTGGAGCCGCCTGATGTGCTGGTGTTTCACGCTTGGGTTGTTGTTCTGCCGCTGGAGCTTTTCTTTTTCCTCCTTCACTCACCACGCTTAAAGTAGGACCAGTGTTATATTGCTTGTTAATGAGGCGTCTGTTTCCTCGAGTTTCGCGTGCGTCTTCACCTCTGGCTGGCTGGGTTCTTTCTAACAATGTTGGTGTTGTTGTGGCTGACCGCTTAGCAGCTTCATGGAGTTCAGAGAAAGTCGGGAACCGTAGATTCTCCAGTAAGGCGCGATAAATAGGAACCATGCCATTGATGCAAGACTCCACCAATTGTTGTTCAATCATGTTTGGGTCGTGACAATCTAGTGCCTAAATTCTGAATCTCTTGAAATAATCATTTGGATGTTTATTGTTTCGTTGAAACATCCTTCCTAAATATGAAAAGGTAATTTGCTCAGACACAAAGAATTACTTCTTGTAGAAAGCCGTAACAATGTCACACCAGTTGGATATGATGTTCGGTGTGATGTTGTTGTACCAGGTGTATGCCCTTCCGGTAAGTGATTTCGAAAATTCCTTCAAACGTAGGACATGATTGTACTCACGTTCACCCAAGGATTCCAAAAATAGAGAGACATGTTCACGTGCATTACCGGTGCCGTCATAAAGGGAGAATTGAGGAGAAGAATACCCCCTCGGAAGAGGAACTCTTTGCACTTCAGGAGGATATGGGGGTTGATGTTGATGCATGTCCATCGAGTTTCCTTTGTCTCGGTTTCGAAGAATTCGTTCCAAATATTCACGCATGATGAAATTGGATGGTTGGTTTCTCTCCAATGGACGTTCAGGAGCAAAACGAGCCTCTTCATCTACAAAGGTGCGTCCTGATGAGGTACTGGCGCCAGGGGTATTAAAGGTGCTCCTCATTGGATCTGGTTGGCGTGATTCCTGTGGTAGCCGCTCTGTTAGTGTCTTAAGAAACGTAAATACATATTTCTGAGTTGAAGCTATGTCCGTCTGAGCCTTAGCAAGAACTTCCTGTCTTTCCATCAAATCAGCAATAGTAATAGGGGATCGGCCTCATTTGGTTCCTCCGGTATATCGTCCCGATGATGGAGTGCAGCGGCTCTGGTGACAACTGGGGGTGTTACACTTGAAGAAATATTGGGGGTGGTGGCAGCGGCTCTGGCTCTGGTGATCGGAGGCGTAACGCCTGAGAGAATATTTCCTGCGCCGCTGGCGTTGATCATGCTGACAGGAGGTTCATTGATGTCACTGGAAGGAAAGTTGATACCAAGGCCATTTTCAGCATTGGTGGCCTCAGGGTTTGTTGCTGACCCGGACCTGAGCTTTACCATCTTGAAATTGGGATTGGAAAAATGAAATTAAAATTGGAATTTGATATTGCAACCGAGAGATTAATCTCCAACTGTGGTCGCCAATTGTTTGTGGGTAAAAACTGTTTCTGCTGGTTTTGGTAAATTTGGGTGTGTGGATGAGAAACAAATCTAAACCTAAAATAAATGCACTGCACGTGAGTACTTTAGATTCGAGAGATCAATCTGTACAATCCTGGCCTAAACCAAGAAATGGTTGTTCCAGTCTTGCTTCGGTCAAAAAGTGAAGAAGAAGGGTTGGTCTTAGGGAGGGAAGCGAAGAAGGTGTTGAGACCAGAATGGTTAATTCTGAAGGTGTTGCTATTTTATGACTTGTTTCAGAATTTGGAACTTGCTTGCGGAATGAAAGCTATCAGTTCTTTGCTATTTTTCTGGATATTATGTTGTTGTTCTAACCAAAACTTGTCGTTTTGTTGAAATAGGTAAAACCTATTTATACAAGTCATATTGAACGCACCTTGATCTTGTAGATAGTGGGAATGATTGTGTGATGGAGAAGTGGAGTCATGTGTAAATGCCAAAAACCACGTTCCCACTATGAAGGAAACTGGTTAGTTTACACCCACTACTTCTTGCCGCCACTAACTGCCTTGCTTTCTGACACTTGCTTATAACGGGCATGTTGCAAGCCGCACACTGTAAACCGCCAGACCAATACCCTGATGAGCATCCCCCAGTTTGTGATATATTTGATGTCTCGAGAATTTTCGTGGAAAATGTGTAGCAGATTGCTGAACGAATCTTGTATGCAAGACTTAGCTATTCTGATTAATTGTATGCCAACTAAGTAGCAGATAGCCATGTGTGGCAAGTCAAAGTCAAGAGACTTTCCGCGGGAAAATAGCATGTGATGCTATTATGCTTGTCTTAGCTGGTCGCCTAAAACTTGCCACAGGCCCGTCAATTCTGTGGCGAATTTGGACGGCTGAGATTGTGGCCTGTCAGAAAGGGTGGCCGTTGATTATGGCCACATTCCATTGGCATCTGATAATAACAAAGTGCCGCCATTGGCATATGACGATGGTATGATGGCATATTTAACGCATGCCAGTGGCATAGTGGCGCCTGGCGTAGCCGGGGAAGCTATTTTGGCATATTGGTGTTATACCCAATTATGGCTCCGGAAACATTGGCTCCTATTGCTATATCAAACTCAAGGCTGTAGGAGAATTACTTGACTTGGTTGGCGTGGAAACTTTAGCTAAATTAGGGTTTGGCATATCGAAAACCTAATTAGCGCGTGTGGCATGGCCGCGGTACGGTGGCGTTTTATGTAATCGGTGCCATAGCCACATTAAAGGAATTATGGTGGGCCATAATATTGGAATAACCACAGGCGCAAGGATGTCCACGGGTGATTTTTATAGTATGGCGTCGTTTTTAGGGTTTGTCGGGTCCCACATGGCTCGTGGCATGTTGTGGGGCCAACGTGGCGTAATTTGGGGCACAACTGGAAATTAGGGTTTGGACTAATGCCACTAAAGCAAAGCCGTGTTTCTGATTAGAATACCCTAATTGGAATTCGTTATGGTGTTGGCCACGAACAGGAGGTGAGTTGACACGTAGGCGTGCTATTTGTGGCATGTTGACACGTTCGGCATGCTACTGCGGCATAGTGGCACGTTTGGCATGTTTGGCATGCCAATTAGCGTATTGGCGCAGCATGGCATGTTTGGCCTGTTTGGCATGCACGTTTAGTGCATTGACGCGGCATGGCATATTTGGCATGTCATTAACATGTGGAGAGGGATGGCACGTTTGGTCATGCCATTGGCATGTTGGCGCGGATTTGGAAAGCCAATTTGGCATTGTGACCATCTGGCGCAATTTTGCCTCTTTTAATACTGTGGCAGTTTTAGAACGACCTGATTGGTCGATAAAAAGAGGGGTCGGCTAAGCATGGGCGTGGCCACACTTCCAGTACGCGTAGAGGATTTAAAGCGACCTGATTGGTCGATGGGAAATAGGGGCCGGTCGGGCAACATGGGGTGTGGCCTCTTGCAAGTGGCGCCGGCTGGCCTATGGAATGGCCAGACCTCTCTTTGTTGCTGCTCCTATTCCGCTGCTCCTTTTATTTATTGTTTTCTGATTTTGGATAGGATTTTGCACCTACTAATCCATGGCGGATTAATTTCCTAGTTTACCTAAGCTTAGTTTCGACCAACGTGGTCTAATCTACTGCGCAGGACGCAAAATCCTAATTTTTGCAAATCAGGTTAATATTTGAATTTTGTGAATTATCACAAAATTGATTGAATTATGTGTGTTGACACATGAGTTCTTTAAGTTTATTGCCAGAGAGCAGTATGCTTCCCGACTGAATATTTTTATGCAAGGACCTTAACCTTGATATTTTCGGGAAATTCGTGCTACTCTGCTGCGAGTGAGCACAAATTGTCATGCCATATCAATATTAAGGGTTCAGCCGGGGAACATAGCACAGAAAGCATTCAAAGAACTTATATTAATTGAATAATACATGCAAGGTGCCGAAATTTACAGATATCTGGGATTGTTGCTATATGCACCATTCTAGATAAATTTCATGCGGATATAATGAGTTTCTCAATAAATGTGCTAGTGGAGAGGTTCAACACTCATCACTTTTACATGGGTCTGTCTCTTTGAAGAGTGACGGCATATTAAATGCAAGGTTTTACAATTTTAACCCTGAACTAAAAACCACCATCAACAGAAGTGTCATCTTGGGAGTCAGTCATTCTTGCAAGGCGGCTGTGACAGATGCATAACATTTCTACTTCAACACATCATTCAACAAAACAATGGATGATGGAATGAAAGTGTGCATCTATAAAACGGTAACAATTTAACTGTTACATGTTAGTTTCACTAGTTGTAGTAACTATAACACGAAAATTTCGAGAGTCTGTTCGCTTCTTTAAACCTGCAAAGACGAACAAAAAACCTCATTATTCAATCATAACTTGAATTTCATTAAACTGTGAGCAATTCACGAAATTTCCATCATGTGAACAATCCACATAATTTTCACCGTGAGCAACTCCCACCGAGAACACTCATTGATTTTCATGCATACACTATTAAATCACAAAATTCATACAAACAATATTTTATCGAGAATTGTTTACTTCTAGCAATTACTAAAAATCAAAATTAGATTTTACAAAATTTTAAGATTTTATGAATAACTCACGTGCACAAAAAAAATTTTATTTTGCTCAAACAAGAGATTGTCTATCAAACAAGAGTCTTTTCTATTTTTGTACAAATCCAAATAAATTTTATTTTTTATGAAAACTCATAGACAAAAATTTTCTTCGCTGCAATTGGATCATATCTATTCAAAAAATATATACATATCTCTTTCATATTAGGGATTATTGTCCGTTTCTTATACTAACGGACGGACGTACATTCGTTTCCTAAAACAAGTTTTCATAAAATCACATACCTTGGTCGTCGGCGGCTAGTGCTAGTCGGTGCTGGCGAAACTTCAAAAAAAAAAAAAAAAAAAAAATCCACGGACGTGAGAATGGAGAGGTGGTCGGTCAGGTGAAGAGAAATTAATTTTTTTCGGGCTTCTTCCCTTTTATATCAATTTTATTTCCAAAAACCTAATAAAACAAGGATTTCCTTTTTTGGGCCCGGGCACGTAAATGCTAAACCGACCAAAACTAGACGTCTGACCGTCCAAATCAGCAGTGCTTCGTCTCTCCATACTCACGAGATGGCACTCTATCATACTGACAAAGTCCTTATCTGGGCATTTGCACGTACATAACATCATTGGAGCAAATCTGGGATTCTGAAAATGACTTTGTACGACGATGTTCGACTACTTATCTCGTCTACTGGAAAATCACCATCTAGTGCTTACTGCGGAACATGACTGTCCCTCACTAAGCAGGAGACTTAATGTTGATGGTGGATTTTCGGCAAGGGCTAAAATTGTAAAATCATGATATTGCATGTTTCTGACCCGGCTTCAGGAATGTATGTGACGATTTATATTTTATGATCCGTGAACCATTTCACGATCTCTGACTGAGCGAACATTCCTCTCAGAGCTGTGATGAATATGTTTCTCGAAAGGCCTCTCAGTTGAGCGTTTGATGTTTTACACATTTCATAATCACCTCTATATATAATATTAATGATTTGGCGGTTCCCTAGACATAATGTTTGTTGGAGACCTTAACGCCTTCAGGACGTCACGCTGCACGTTGTTCCCTGACTACGTAGAGAGACCGTGTATAGAATCTTGATGATTGGGTGGCTCCTTATCCATAATGTTTGTTAGAGAGCTTAACACCTTCAGGACGTCACACTGCACGTTGTTCCCTGACTATACACCTCTCAAAACGAGTATGATGCTTCAATTATCATATCTCTATTCTGCAATAGATTAATTCTACCATGTCATTCATCAACTGAATTCCTAGAAAATAATCTATTTTAGCTTATTACTCTGTTCGATGACTGATCCTCGGCTAGATTTCATGGATTAGTAATAGATAACCATTATATCTCATTACTCTGTTCCTTGAATCCCCAGCTAGATTCCATGGATTAGTAATAGATACTCAACTCATTTTATTACTCCGTTTCATGAATCATTCTCAGCCGAATTTCATGAATTAGTAATAAATATTCAACAATTGGGCGTTTGGTCCATCACCGAGTAAGCCCCGAGAAAATGGTGCTAGTTTACTTGACAATAATGCACGAACGAGCACCCGAACGCACGAACGGGCACTTAAAAATATGGACAAACGAGGAACTTATAAAGTAAAATAATATTAAATAAAATAAAAAAGAGGCATGGGACCGAGCCCACTAGCCCGCCGGTCATGCCGCCGTGGCCGGTCCCTCTCTTATGTTATTTTATTTTGTTTTAATTTACTATTTCCCTCATCTTATGAAGACTCCTTCATTTGAGAAAACTCCCTCGTTTGAGCGAAACTCTTAGTTTCTCCATACTTTCATCAACACAAAAATAGGGAATGGTGTCACGGGACCGGGCCACCTAGCCGGCCGGCCAGGCCCTAACTGTGTCCGGTCCCTTACAATCCCTTATTTTCTCATATTATTATTTCCTTCATCTCATGGAAATCCATCGTTTGAGCGAAAACCCTAGTTTTTCAATATTTTCTCAAATATTGCTCAAACCATGAAAAGGCCAAAAAGTCAAATGGTCACATGACCGTCTAGGCTTCTCACTTAAAAAATTAAAATATCATTATTTTAATATTCTCAAAATATCGATCGCATGAGCAAAGTTTTACTTGCTCATTCGAGCAAAATCGAGGGTTTCAGTCAAGACCAAATTCTTCTGAAAATCCAAAATATTGTTCAAACGCGCACCAGAAAATACCAAAACTCTCAAGACTGTGACACGAACAATGTGGTGACACGGGCATGCTACCTTTACCGACCAACGCCGGACCTAAGGCTTGCAAGGAGCCGGTTCCACACATTTTCATAATTTTGACCTAATTTGCTCTCAATTTCTCATATTGGGTCCAAAGTCTTTCCAACCAACTTGGGACTCGCTCAACCGACCGTCATCTGGTCTCACGACCACCAAAGGCTGGTCCCATGACTCCTTGGTCGGTCCCTCATCTCTCCATAACTAGATTTTACCACCTAACACTCACACGAACACTATTTTAATAAATGATTAAACCAGCATTTGATCATCCTTTCACCAACTGGTCAACAAAGGAATTTGGTGCATGCTCACTCGAGCACTTGGGCGCTACATGATCGACCATCATCCCATGTGGCTGGTCCCTCTTTTACTCAGTGACTCATTTTCAATAAATCGTCAAATGATCATCAATTGATCAAAATTAGGGTTTCGAACAAATGCTATGCATATCATAATTCTGAGCAAGTTCAAGCACTAATAATTTTATGTTGATCCAGCAATCAACATTTATAATATTCGGTCCAGCTACCAATATTTTAATTAATATTTTATTTGGTCGCGTTACCAATAATTCATCGAATGAGCAATACTTGCTCAGATGCTCGAATATTGATCCAACTATCAATATTCAGTAATTTATCGAATGAGAAATACTTGCTCAGATGCTCGAATATTGATCCAACTATCAATATTCAACAATTCATATACGAGCAATATTTGCTCAGATTATCAATATTCATCATATTGATTCAACTATCAACATCATTCATTCGAGAACTATACGTCCCAACAGACATATTCAATTCATGAATCCTAGAGTATTCAGCAATCATGCTCGACTGAACAATACTTAGACTCATTGTTTAATCAAGTCAACGACTAACTAATCAAATACACGTCTGCTTTGCAGACTCCACGTTCGTGAGACAACAATCACGTCACATGGGGGATAATTAGGGTTTTGGTCTGGTGGCCTACGGCACGTGTGTTCATCCACGGTGAGAAATGTGAGTAAGTCGTGCAAGCAGTTGAGGGAGTTAGAAAATTAGTGGGTGGACAATCAACCAAGTCTCCGCACGACCTGTAACTGGTTAAACCACGATTTCCCACTTTCCCACTCTTTCACTCGAGCAACCGTCACACTTACTGGAGTCCAATATGTCTACTATTCTGGAAATATAAATAAGTATCTGAATCCATGATTGACCAACAAGAAGAATTTTATATGAGCAATCACTCAGGAATTCAATCAATCAACCAGAACTTATTCGAACTCAACAGTTCACAGAAAACTTGCAGAAACCATAAGAGCATTCACAATCCTTGATCATCATTGATCTCACACACTTCTTAGCTTCCCTCCTACAGATCAACCATCTTCCCTCTTTGTGACCGAATTGACTCTGGAACGGCCATTTTCTTGGTTTAGGCCGAAGTCCTACAGATTGATCTCTCGAACTCAAAGCACTCCCGTGCAGTGCATCTGTTTGAGGATAGGAAGTTTGCTCGGTTGAGGAGCCTCCGTCCACACCGTCGTCTCTCCATTCCCTAAAAAAAACAGCAAATCGTTTTCCTCATCAACAGAGCCCTAATCAATCTCACAATGATCAAGGTACAGTCGCGTTCCTTACGCCTCTAGAACCACGCCGGATTCTGCGGACTTGATTCCCTTAGCTGATCTCATCCACAACTAAGAGTTGCTACGACCCAAAGTCGGAGACTTAATAAACCAATCTGTCTCATACAGAAAAGTCTATAGAATAGATAAATCTGTCTCCCACAGATAAACCTATGAGTTTTGTTTCTTCTTTTGATAAATCAAGGTGAACATGAACCAATTGATATACCAGACTTATATTCCCGAAGAAAATCCTAGAAATATCAATCACCTTACAATAATCTTAATCGTATGGTAGCAAAACAAGATATTGTGTAATCACAAACGATGAGACGAAGACTTTTGTGACTAATTTTTATCTTGCCTATCGGAGAATCAATCTCGAACAAGTCTTAGAGAAGATAGTACTCAATACGATAGAACATGGCAAGATCAGAACACGCAAGTACAGAGAAAATAGTTGGGTCTGGCTTCCAAATCCCAATGAATTCTTTAAGTCGTTAACCTACAGGGTTTGGTGAAAACCTAAGGTTAAAGGAGAATCCACTCTAGTCGCAACTAGTATCATACATGAGGTGTGGGGATTAGGTTTCCCAGTTGCTAAAGTTCTCCTTTATATAGTATTCAAAATCAGGGTTTGCAATCAATCTACCTTGGTAACAAAGCATTCAATATTCGCCGTTAGATGAAAACCTGATTAGACTCAAGCTAATATCTTTCAACCCTTAGATCCAACTTAGCTTGTTACACACAAATGAAAAGTGACTTCATTTAGATATGAGTAACCATATCTAAACGTGTGCACCTTGTTGGCTCAACAATAGTTAACCGAAGTTAGCCATGTGAACACTTTCATATCAACCTGTTTGGATGGCAAATATTTTCACCACCAAACACGAATCTGATGATGATGTTGATATTGATCGAACTCCTGTTTTTCTCTCCAGGTGAACAGTGTTGGGGGGGGGGGGGTACCTGCGAAAAACCCTCTGATGCTTAAGTTAGCTAGAGTTTTTCACAGGAGTTTTAATAGAGAAGATTGCATACCTTTTAGGGTTGCGAACCTATGAATTTATAAGTTGAAAATCAGGGTCTTACCCTTATTTCGAGGTAAGCATGAATTGTCTTAATTTTCCCTGCATGCCTCATGGCATAAATTGTATTAATCTTCCCTACATGCCTCCTGGCATAAATTGCATTTACTTGCCCTGCATGCCTCCTGGAATATTCCAGAATATTCTTTGTACGAATTGGTCAACGAACCTTCCAGACCCTTCCAGAAACTTCCTCCAGGGTTATGGAATTAACCAATCAAAATGGTGCAAATGGTTGACCCAAACAAATGAGTGTAAATGCCAAGCCCAAGAAGAATAGTTGCTTAAGCCCACATTGGGGCATATAAATCCGCAAGGCTAACAGTATGGGGTAAAAAAACCAGTGAGCCATTGGCTTAACCCGGTTAGCGACTCAATTGGCTGAGCCGACTCGGCTTGGCTCGGTGGGGCGTAAACATCCTGTAGTAGAAATCAATGAGGCGGAAATATCCGAGGACCATTGAAATTAAGTTGTGCGCGAAGTACAGAGTATTCCAGACAGAGAACGGACGCCGGACATGGCCGTCGGGGTGGTTGCCGGAATTCCTGCTACTGTTTCCGGAGACGACGAACACGCCGGAGAAGATGACTGCGCCGGAGAAGATCACGACCTTGTCGAGATGACGTCATCGCGACGCAATCAGCTGACGTCATGCTGATCTTGTTAACGTTGATGCCAACGACGTTATAACGTCGTTAAAGTGGACAGTCTGGAGTGGATGGCTGGTTAGCGGCGTTAAGATAACCTGACGGCGTCATAACTTCCCTAACGGTGTTACGTCGTGATGACGTCATGCTGATGTCACCATATACTGTACTTCTGACTGTACATTTCTATTGACGTGGTGCTCCCTGGTTGGTAAGATATGCTGACGTGGCACGCTGACGTGTCAATATCGATGTGGCACGTTGATGCGGCACTTATGACGTGGCACTCTATGGTTGGTACGCATTGCTAACGTGGCACTCTCTGGTTGGTGTGCCTTGCTGACATGGCAATGGTGACGTGTCATTCTCTGGTGGGTGCACATTACTGACGTGGCACCTCCTTTTCTTAAATTAGATACTTGCACATGGGATTCTATGTATAGTGCTTTTGAGGCATAGTTAGCCACATTTGGCTGACAAAAGGATCATATTAAGCCAAAGTAAGCCCATTTTTAGTGTGTGAAATATTAGGGTACAAGCATCGCCCCCTCGTAATTCATAATTTGTTATGGATTAAGAAGTTCGGGTTTTCCAAATCCGTTCGCGATTAATCTTTGCACTTTGGAGTGTTAAATAACTCTCCCCCAAGCGTGATGCCGAGTGACATGCAACTCGCCCCCAAGTAGTAGTGTGTTTGTGCTGAGGTGTTGCATATCTCGCCCCCAAGTGATTGAGGTGATATGTAACTCGCCCCCAGTATGTCGTTTGTGTCATGCTACTAAATACTCGTGCAAGGGTGTACTCCCTTACTGTATTTTTCTCGCGCATGGAATGAGAATTTCTGTTTTTCTGCTATCTTGAATTCGAGCAGGGGGGCGATCCTACTATTCAAGATGCACGCAGAGTTGAGATGTGTACATTTTTTCATGTCTGCACAGGAGAAAAAATTTGCCACATTTGTTGACACCCCATATGACGGGGGTTTGCTTGGAATAGGGTAAAAATGATCGAATTGTGCATTCACCCTATCTGCGAGGTGTTGGAGATATTGGTAACAGCAAACTCGAACTGTTACTGCTTTGCCGTTTAGGACGGACTGCGGATTCGAACCATTCGCAACAGCTTATAATTAAACACGAACAATTTTTATAGAATGTGGAATACCAAAATAATATTGAATTAAACATCTGGATATGAATAACAAGATAAGTACATACTGCCCAACAACAGCTGCCTCATTAAAACCTTTGCGTGGAAACCTAGTGGGATAAAACCATCATAAAGGAAAAAGAGTGCAGCACAACAGGATCTGAACAAAACTACTCCTATGCGAATTTAGTTGATGATAAAACTTCTTCAAGTGGAACGAATTCCATGGCTTCCATGGTTTTGAATCTTGAGTACCATCAAGGTTCCTTAGAAAGTAGGAGCCACGAGATGCGGGCATGTCAACTATGTATGGACCTTCCCAATTTTCTCTGAGCTTTCCACAGTTTGGATCCATTATGACTGCTCGAGTTTTCTTCAACACATACTTCCCTGGCTTAAATGGTCGTTCTTTGACCTTTCAGTCATAACTCAGCTTGATTGCCTGCTGATATCGAACCAACTGCTGCAAGGTTGTTTCTCT
Source organism: Papaver somniferum (assembly GCF_003573695.1). Lineage (NCBI taxonomy): Eukaryota > Viridiplantae > Streptophyta > Magnoliopsida > Ranunculales > Papaveraceae > Papaver > Papaver somniferum. The sequence continues at coordinate 127,313,875 of NC_039367.1, read as the reverse complement.
TTGCTCTTCCAGCAGCTCTTTATCTAAAGCCAGTATGCTTTCATTGTTTCCATATTCGACAACACGGGTCTTGGTAGTCTTCAGGTGTACCTCGGTGGGTATGACTGCCTCTGTTCCATAAGCCAGTGTGAATGGGGAGAATCCAGTAGATCTTTTTGGGGTCTTCCGGTAAGACCATAAGACTCTAGGGAACTCTTTTGTCCACTTTCCCTTCGCCTTATACATCCTTTTATTGATGTTGTCCATAATAACACGATTTGTCGATTCTGCCTGCCCATTACTTTGAGCATAATATGGAGAAGAAAAGTTGTGGCGAATGCTCATGTTCTCGCAGTATTCTTTGATCACTCCGGAATCGAATTGCTTCCCATTGTCTGACACCAACTCGTGTGGGATTCCAAATATGCAGACAATGTTCTCCCATATGAACCTCTTTACGTCGTACCTGGTAACATATACCAATGCCACTGCCTCGACCCATTTGGTAAAATAATCAGTAGCGGCCAATATATATTTCACTCCTCCAGGAGCTCGAGGTAGTGGTCCGACAACGTCTAGTCCCGACTTAGCGAATGGCCAGGGACTCAAAACTGGATGCAATTCGTTGGCGGGCCTTTTAGGAATTGTAGCGTGTTCTTGGCATGGCACACATTTCAGCGCGTATTTGGTGTGCTTGGGAACGACACACAAAAGACTTGCAAGTATACAAGGTCAAGTTTTAGTATAGAAAGTAAGAATGGGATCAGTCCACATGGAGTGGGAGCATACAAGAAATTATCCTAAGCTATCAATGGGTGCAAAGCACTATGGCAGTGAGCAAGGCAAGGTAATATGGCAGATGCAAAGAACCAAAACAGTTAACAAACCAAAGCAGTTAACACAAGATGGCAAAACAGCAAAGTTTAAATGGCAGAGGATATAAAATAAAAATAGCAGGGAACCAAGGCTGTAAGCCAATGGCAGGGGGAGTTTGTGCACTGATTTCAGTGCACAACAGCTTCAAAATGCAAGAAAAACAGTGAAGGAATGTAAATTTATCAGGGAACAAAATAGAACTGAAATTATAAGTGATTGTAAAGGATTTGTGGTTAAGCCAAGGCTTAGAATCCACCTTGTGTCCTAATCAAACAACATATTTCTAGGTTGAGTTGAATATCCTATGCATACATCTAGAAATGGAAGAGAACTAACTTGCTCATTAGTTTGCCCCTAGTATTGACTGTCTTTTGACAGAACAGTCAATCACAGGCACTATGAGCATTAGTTTCTTCCAATTGCTCAAGCAAAACAGGGCATGGAGTTAACTATCCTAGCAACTTGTCATTTGACAGTGCATAAGGCTTCAACTGAGCCTTAGCTTAATGCTACTTAGCTCATGCTCAACATATTACATACACAAGCATTCATCATACAAGATAATTCAAACACAACACACAACATTCAAAAATCAACTGTGATAAAGGGACTGAATTTGAAATTGTAATGAAAATTTCTTCAAATGTCTACTGGCTAGTCCAAAGATGCCGAATTTTACAACCCCTAACACCCTTTTATAGTTACAACAAAAAAAATCCAAAATCCCCAAATCAGTGAAATTAGGGTTTTACAAAAAATCCTTACCTAATCTCTGAAAACGATTGATAGCTCTCACCCATGCTTCCTTGTCGTCTGCTGATGCTACCCATGCCTTCGATTTATCCTCTAACCTCACCTATTTCATCAACTCCTAACCTAGGGTTCCTGTGAGATGAAACGATTAGGAGGTGATGTAATAAGTGGCTAGAAAAGTATGTCTTGGTTGTTAGAAGTGATGATGGCTCGAGTGGTGGTGGTTGAGTGATTTGGGGGGAGAAGATGGTGGTGATTGAGTGATTTGGGGGAGAAGATGGTGGTGATGGAGACAGCGTCGCTGTTGCAGAAGAGAGGAAGAAGGAGATGGCTCGATGGGTTTTGGGCTAGGGTGTGTTTGTTTTGGGTATAGGGTTAGGTTGTTCGAGTGTGAGGCGGGTACAACAAATCTTGATGTCTTGCGAAGCTGAGCCGTGGGATAATATCTTCTGGGACGGATCTAACGGCGAGATGGAGACAGATCAAGAGCGACCGTTGGATGCCTGATACAACGAAACTGACGGCTCAAGATGGAGTTAGGTGCTGTAGTGTTAGACAGGATCTTCAGACTTTGATGTAATGGCGATGCTGCGACCGTAGGATGCTGAGATGACCCAATCTGACGGCTAGAAAGGGAAACGGGTATGGATATAGGAAATGGACTTGGGTGAGGGTTTTGGGCATTGGTTATGCCAAGCCCATATCTTCTTTAAGAACAATTCTTCCTCTTCAAGCCCACTTCTAGCCTTTTGGTCTTGTGCACAACATTCTTCGCAGCTTCCTTGTGTAATTCCTCCCGGCTTTTCACTACTTTTCTGCTCTTTTCGCTCCGCTATTCATCCAAACTTTATTTATTACCTAAAAATGCAAAATTAATTAATAAAAATATTTATTCTTGAAAACAATGAAAATACAGAATATGGGATAAAATGTAGAATTAATGCACAAAAGATGAGTTAAATGCCAAGAAAAATATATAGAAATATGCACTTTTTAGCACTCATCAGTATTTTTTAGCATCTTTCTGCATGTACGGCTAGAAGTACCCCTAGGCAAGTATCCTTTGTGCGAGACTTCGGCCTCCAGAATGGTTGCCACATATTCCTTCATGAGCCTCGTCTAATATCTGTTGACCTTCTTCGGCTGATATGCATCGCAAAAATGGGTCCAAAGCTACAGCTTTGCGGTATAGCTGTCCCTCGATCATTGAATATCTCCATGCGTTTTTTTGTTTTACTTTTAAAGCGAGATGCTCATCTTCTGGGAGTTCACTGGTTGTCAAATACCAAATATAAGGTTGACGCCAGTCTGAAGCGTCTTCAGCAGGATTGCCTGAATCATCTATCACTGGATTGTCAACATTCATATTGTTGTCAATGTCTTCGATATCTCCCTATGCTAATGTAGTTACCCTCTCGCCCCCACTAGCGTGTTCGAGAGCCATAACAAAGTGGATGTCGGAGATGCTATGCAACTCTTGGAAATACACTACAACGAAACGGGTGGTATCAGTATCGACTGATGAAGATAGATATGTTAAAGCGTCTGCGTGCCTGTTTTCCAACCATGGTCTCTGCCCAACAGAGAGTTGGTCGAATTGATTTACCAGCTCTCTCATAGGATCTAAATATAAGGCCATCCTCTCTTCCTTGGCTTTGTAGGTCCCCAGAAATTGGTTAATTACTAGCATAGATTCAATTATCAGCTTCACGTTCTTCACATCTAACTGTTTGACAACTTTTAAACCGATTATTGCTTCTTCATATTCAGCTTCATTGTTTGATTCTCGAAAGCCTAATTTAGTCGCTTTCTCGATCCTTGAACCTTCGGGAGTAAGGATGACACATCCAACTCCAGATCCACCAACATTTGTTGACCCATCCGTAAACACAGTCCCTATCGGCTCAGGTGTGTCAACCTCCATTGTGGACTCGCCCCCAGTTTGATTTGTGGTTGACTCTATGGGTTTGTTAAAAACTCTTCTTCTTCGGTAACCGTTTATATGTCGTCCACATTACAGCCAGAGCCTGTCCCTTCTCTGCAGTTCTGGTTTCGTACTTGATTTCATACGCCCCCAGGAAATTTGACCATATGGATAGTCGGCTGGAATCGTCAGCACGTTCCAGGATTCTCTTCAGCGGATATTCTGAGAAGACTGCGATCTGTCTCCCTTGGAATTATGGTTTGAGGCGACGAGATGAATGCAACAGTGCAAGTTCTATCTTCTCAATTTTTGTACCGTGTTTCCGCCCCCGTCAAAGATTTACTGACGAAGTAAACAGACTTTTCATGTGGATCCGTAAAAAATATCACTGCACTTACAGTGTTCTCCGTTGCAGCCAGATAAACTCCGACAGGTTCCCCAGTTTTTGGACTCACCAATACTGGGGGAGTTGAAAAATATTGTTTGATCTCATTGAAATCTCTTTCGCACTCATCCGTCCAACCAAAATTCGCTGCTTTCTTCAAAATATCAAAGAATGGTTTGAATCGTTCCTACGAGCGTTAAATGAAACGATTTAAAGCTGTTAATCGCCCCGCTATCTTCTGAACCTCCTTTTTTGTTCTTGGGGATGGTATCTCTCTGATGGCTCTGATTTACTCCGGATTCTCCTCGATTCCTATGTGCATCATCAAGTATCCGAGGAACTTTCCCGAGGATAGCCCGAATGAACATTTTGCTGGATTGAGCTTCATATTATATCGCCTCAAGATATCGAACGTCTTCTGTAGATCGAGAAAATGTGACTCATTTTGCTCAATTTACTACCATATCGTCGATATATATACTTCCATCGACTTCCCAATCAAATCTTTGAACATATGGTCTACCAAATGTTGGTAGGTTTCCCCTGCGTTCTTTAGCCCGAACGACATTACAGTATAGCAGTAAACTCCTATGTCAGTCACAAATGAAGTTGTTGATGGTGGTTTTTAGTTCAAGGGATAAAATCGTAAACCCTGTATTTAATGCGCTGTCATCCTGCAAAGGAACAGAAGCCATATACAAGCAATGAGTGCTTAAGCCTCTTCGCTCACATATGTATTGAGAAATTCAATATATCTGTATATATGAAATTTACTCAGAATGGTGCGTGCAATAGCAATCCCAAAATACTCGGTGAATTTTATCTTCCCCCAGCATTATTCACTAATGCATGACTTGCTTAGTATTTTCCTATGCTATGTTCTCAGCCGAACTCTCATTATTGACATAACATGACGATGAAGTGTTCACTCTCAGCAGAGTAGCATGAATCTCCCGAAGTGCCAGTATTGAGTTCTTCATGAAAATACCCACACAGGCTGCATCACTCTCTGACAAAGAGAATCTCGTATCGGCGCACTTTTAAGTTAGCTCGAACACGCTTAAATTCCTTAGGGAAAATCTAGACTGTTAATATCAGTCTCATAAAACGATCACAGCCACACAATTTGGTCGCACGATCCAACAAGCATAGCCTACTCCTAGCAAAACTAGGCAATCACTGTAGTGACCACCGGCGGGCCCATTAATGCCATATTCGGTCGAGTCATGTTTAATTAACTTCCGAACACTTTGAACGTTAACCCAAAAATGGGTGTTCACGCTATTTGAAGGAATTTCAAACGAGCTAAGATCGGAAAAACGGTCTCAAATTAATCACATCCGCCCAACTTAGATAGCTTTGTTGGACGGTTTAGATCTTCCTTCGAACGATCAAAGAAGCGCTGGTGTATTCACCGCCAATCCAGCTCCATCCCTAGTTGATCGACCTGACCATGACAGGTCGAGAGCGCGCCAAACCGATTGATCAAATAAGTGTGAACGCGATGTTGTTACATTAGCTCAAACGTGCTAAGACTGACCATAACGGTCTCAAAACCACCGCAACCGTCCAACTTAGACAGCCAAGTTGGACGGCTTAGATCGTGTTTTGGACGATCAAAAATGCGCAGTGTGTTCACCAACAACTCACCTTCATCCTTAGCAAGACGAACCTCACAAGGAAATCCCTAGGTGCATCGAAACGATCGCCCAAAGTAGGGTGATCACGCATGTATTAAAAAACCTAAGTTGTGTTGCGGTAACACTCCACTGTTGCAAACCGGTCACATCCGTCCAACTTAGCCAGCCTAGTTGGATGGCTTAGATCGCGTTTCAGACGATCAAGGAGGTGCACATGAGTTCACCACCGGCCCAATTTTATTCCCACTCGATCGACTTACCCGTGGGAAGTCAATTTCCTATCAAATTGCTCGATTGAACTAGGGTAGACGCGGCCGTTTCTGAAACCCTAATTCATACTTGCGGAAGTATGCTACTGTCGCAAATCGATCGTGACCACTCATCTTTGCCAGCCGAATAGAGTGGCTTAGATCTGATTTTAGATGACCCAGGAGATGTCAACATACTCACTAGTGGCTCGTCTTCACACATGGCCGATCGGCATGTTTGAATCAGCGCCCGACGCTTGGATTCGATTAACCAAAATAGGGTAACCGCGCGGCCACCAAACCCTAAATTAGCGACAGCTGATAGCTATCTCAAAGCCATATTGTTCGTCCATCTTCGCGGACTTGGACGGACGGCTTAGATTGAGTACTAAGCGATCTATGGGGCGTGGCAATGATCACCGGCCACCCCCCTTCCGCAAGGAATAATCGGCCAAGCTATGCCTTTTCCGTGCGGCTCCAAACGATCGCCCAAACGTGTCCAGTCACGCTCTTCTTTTAAGACGATCGACTCGCGACTAACTTGGACGATCTTTAAAACAACGATACTTCATCGACTATTTTGAGATGCTTAAAAGTGATGCTTTACGTGCATATAGTACATACGATATCTTATATCGGCTTCACAAATAACTTAATTGTTTAACCTAATAGCATCGCGTGTTATTCTTTGCGGTGAGTCCCACGACTTGACCCACTTACTCGAGACATCAAACGTGTCACAAACTGGGGTATTGGTCTGGCGGTATACAGCGTGCGACGTGCAACGCGCCCATTTTGAGAAAGTGTTAGGAAATACGGACAATCAGCTGTAATGAGAGTAGTGGGTGAAAGAGTGACCGATTTTCCCTCATAGTGGAAACGTGACGATCACCACCACCTACACAACCCCACTACTCCATTACTCAATATCCTCCACTTCCTACGAGATCAGAGGTTTGCGCTCAATGACTTGTATAAATAGGCTTTCAGCCTATTTCAACAACAACACGAACAACGCAAGTGTTGTCAACACAGTATCCATAAAAACACCCAGAACTGATAGCTTACATTACGTAAGCCAGTTCGACATTCTAATACAAGTCATAAACAACCAACACCTTCATAATCTCAAACACCTTCTTCGCTTCCCTCCCTAAGATCAACCCTTCTCCTTCACTTTGTGACCGAATTGGATCTGGAACGGCCATTTCTTGGTTTAGGCCAGAGTCTTACAGATTGATATCTCGAATCTAAAGTACTCTCGTGTAGTGCATTGTTTAGGGTTTTAATTCGTTTCTCATCAACACACCCAAAATTACCAAAAACAGCAGAACCAGTTTTTACCCTCAAACAATTGGCGACCACAATGGGAGGTTGATCTCTCGATTGGAAAAATCGATTTCAATCTTCATTTCAATCTTCCTAAATTAAGAACGGGTAGATCTTAGTTCTATTCCAATCACCAATCTCGATTTCCGCTCCGTGATACATCCCTACCAGTTGAATTCTCCGAAAATCACAAGTGAAGAATCCAATCACTATGGAAGAAATGGACAGGATGTTAGAAGATGTTCTCGCGAATCAAGCTAACATCGCCGAGCAGCAAGACGAGATACTTCATATTCTAAGGAATGTAAACCGATTGTGGGAGGAATCGTCAAGTGTCCACCCAGCAAATGCTACCAACGATAAAGACATCAGACATGAGCAGAAAGGAAACAATCCACAAGATTCAACCAACAACAAGGAGCCGAAACAGTTTCATGGGGAAACGACTTGCCAAGAGAGTCATGGTGCCGAGATAAAAGATACGCACCCAGCTTATGAATATTTGTTAAAAAAATCTGTATCAAGAGACCCTCGCAGAAGTCCGGAGGGTTATTCAACACTGCGCAGCCTCAACTGCTCATGCTCTGCCAGAAGCACCTGAAGAAGGAGAAATTAACCAAGGTCTTCAAGAAAACAAAGATTGCACTAATGAACAGTGCTTAGTTCCACCACTTCATAGTTCTACTGTTACCAATGCAGAGTCCTTGAGAAAAGTTATGCGTCTATAAGATCGCCGAGCTAAACGGTCTGCGTTTGCGTCAACATACGCTAGCGTCTCTACTCCTCCCTTGAAACGAGCTTCGTACCAAAGTCCGTGGGAGTCCTCACAATGGCAGCCGTTAATGCAAGAGAAACCAGATCTGGAATACCCGCACTTCCCATTTCCAACAAGGAAGATTCTGGAATTACTAGCAGTTTGGGTGCGAGACGGGGAAGTTCAATTACCTCCCGTATGGCGTCCTCCAAATGATCAAGAGATGACGGACCCAAGGTACTTCCACTTCCACAGATACATTCATCTATTTACCAGTGAATACAACGGCCTGAAGCATGTTCTCCAAAGGAAGATTAACTCAGGAGAGTTACCCCCCTTCTCTGAAGATTAACGTGCGCAATTTCATCGAAGTGATCGAACCAGCTACGGGTTTCTCGAGGCGCTCCATAACAACTTGGATTCGAAGCGATCACCCTTGGAGAATTCAAGTCTCGTTCAACCGAAATCTTGTGAACAAGTAAGTTTCGTTAAACAATTTTACATTTTAAAAGCCTGCTGGGGACTTGACACATGCGTCCCACATCGAGGAAGGAAGTCAATGATGCAGTTGTTCGTAGACACCACATTATCTTCCTTTTACATGTGTTCCCTTTTTATGAAACATTTGCAATTTTTACGAGATACTTAGAATGATCGAATTCAAAACCAGAATGCCGGCTTTCAGCTGATTCAAACATAATTCCTTTCAGAAAGTCATTCATAAAATCATCTCATAAATAAATCAATTCAAAAATTCAATCACCTACTAGTTCAAAAACCAGAAAATCAAACTGTGAAAGGGATTCCTTACATCACTCAAAACACCTAAAAGGGAAATATAAAAGAAAATGTGCAAGTATTCAAGGGAAGTCTTTCAGCAACAACTCGTTCTTTTTAGAAAGAGCGTATTTCATTTTGCGGAGAACAGCCTGCTTCAGCTTCAATTCCAAGGATAGCCTCTCGATCTCCTCCTCTTCCCGAGAAATGAAGTCCACCGAGAGAACTTCGTTTGTTTGATCTTGCAGCCTCTAGATTTTAGAAAAACCTTCATAGAACCAGGAAGCATTGAATTCAAACTTCATAAACACATCTCAGTGGAACTTCCAGTTTAAAACCACCTCCTCAGAAACAATGCACCTAGTCACGCTGCTCATGACATGAATGGAGGATAAAGCTTCTTCGACACGTCGGGCCAACAGGCAATACAACCTTCAACCTTCTGTAAGCGGTTTCACTGAAGCAGCAAGAGAAAAACCACCGAGATACAACATCCTGCGCGTCCAAAATCGCCCACTTCAACTCCAGTACCACATGCACGACTGCCACAATGATAAAACAACGTCCAAGATATTCCATATCTGGCTCGACGAAAACTACATCTATGAGGGACGCTTTCGGAAATTCATCTCCCGTAGAAGAAGTAGTTGCGTCACCAAAGGAGGTTGCAACTGGGACTTAAGAGGTACACACAGACTATCCATGTCAAGAGATTCATCATATTTGCAGAACCTATTAGTTAATTCATTCGCATGAGGGAACTTCCCTACTCCTCAAAGACATGATCCAAAGATGATAAAGGAAAAGGAGCGCTGTTGGAGGCTGCTTAGCACTACCCATCTCAAAGATGCTGAATTTGGAGAGACGCAAGCCCGCTGTCATTATGATTCCAAGATGCCCAAAGACGTAGACGTATTCGAGGGAGCAAATGTATTGTTTAAAGGCCAGCGATATGCCTGGACGTCTATGAAATGCAACGCAGACGCAAAGACTGTCTCATGATCAGCAACTCGTACGATCTTCATCAACATTGGGTTCAAATCCAACTCTCTTCCAAAGTATTTCTTCAGAAACCCGCCGCATCTATCAATTTGAAAGCTCAATAGATACTCGTGGGCAGGGGACTGTCTCCCTCTTCTCCATTCCATGAGAAAACATCAAGGAAGCTATCGATTTCATCATCATCTTCTCCCCCTAATAACGAGACGATATCTACCATTATATGAAGACTTCCAAGTTCACACAAGTAGCTACCACGCCTCTCCCTTCCGGTCTCTTGTGACCACAGCTGCTGCCAAGAATCGTTGTTGCTCGCCAGAGCATCACCATAGCAACAACTACTATGGACAGAGAGCCATGTAACTCACGCTTGGGGACTGAGGCTCGACACAGAATCCTTTCATTGTCAATGATTTCTTCAACAAAAGAGAGACGGTCAATCGAGAAGCATGTAATTTGCAAAGGAAAATCAAACTGGATGTCGGTTGAATCCTAAGAATTATTGTTATCTCCCCTATTTCGAATTACCGGATGAGAGCATTGCATGCGTTGAGATGTTACAATAGAAACGTTATTCTTTCCCATGAGGAGAAAACACGACTTGTCCCCCAGCACTATTTGTGTGTCGTCTTCTCATCTGCTATATCTTATCGCCTCAGAAGAATTGGAAGAACTCATTTTTCGAAATCAAGGGTTAAGGGAACCCTCACTGGATTTCTCTCAAGAAGCCGCTTCAATGCATTCTCTCTCCTGAAGCCGCTTCAACGCACACTCCAGAAGCCGCTTCAACGCATGCTCCCTCCTGAAGCCGCTTCAAAGCTCTCTCTCCCGAATCCGCATCAACATTCTTTCCCGAAGCCACTTCAGCGCTCTCTTCAGAGGCCGAAGCCGCTTCAACACCTTACCAGCAAATGCAATGGAAGTACGTCTTTCAAGAGAAAATAAGATCGGGATAATTACACCTGGGGACTGCCAGGATGCCTTCACGTCCCTCAACCGGTTTATTTCTAACATCAGCAATCATCACTGTTGAAGCTTTACGAGCCGCAGAAAATTCTCAACATGAAGACATACATATGCATCAAAGACTCCAAAGTACAAATCGGAGATGTTTTCACTTGTCCATCCACGCCATCGAATCTGAAGTGTAATTGAGGATTGCTCATCGCATCCCATTCCATACAACCATCCAAGATTCAGACGTTCAAAAGATGTCGCTTGGAACGAAGTCCTTAAAGATTCGCGGTACATCATCCATCCTTCTACATACCTAGCCGGCACGCCACAAATCTTCAAAGAGCGTATAGTCTGCAAGGGGAAAATCAAACATAAGAATGGGAAAGCTCGATTGCAAAATCATGTACATATGCTTACTCTAACCTTACCGAGGAGTGCTACGTCTAAAGTTTCGAGATATTGCGAGATCTTTCTAAGAATTTGGGTTTCTTAGTCGGGAGATTTTATTCATTCATCCAACTGGAAACATAAAATCATAAAAGCATCATGAATGAGGGATTATTATTCGATCAAGCCCTGGCATGAAACAAAGACCACTAAACATCAAAGAAGTGTCATCAACCCCAGGGCCAATGGCGCCTTCACTAGAGTTCTCTCCAGGAGCTGCTTCAACATCCTCTCCGGAAGCCGCTTCAACATCCTATCTGGAAGTCGCTTCAACATCCTATGGAGCCGCTTCAACATCCTCTAGAGCTGCTTCAACATCTTTTTCAGAAATTTCTTCAGCAGCCTTTTGAAGATATTCCTCATGATAGGGCTCGTCCACACCAGGGTCGAGGATTATGACGTCGTCATGAAAAGGCCATGAAAGCTTGGACACGCTCTCAAACGATACTCAGATGCACAAGGGACTTAGAATGTAGTTTGAGATCCCAACCAACCGTATGCCTAATCTACCTGGGGCCAACCGACATCATGCTAGGGGAACGCTTACCTGGGCGCCTCTTGAAAGTGACATGTTCCAAGAACAGGCCGAACCATCTCTCCTGGTAACATCTAACTTTGTCTCATAAATTTTACCTTTATTTGTCACCATCTAGTGCTTACCCCGCAACAATATCACTGTTACGTACTAAGCAGGGGACTTAATGTTGATGGTAGTTTTTAGTTCAAGGGATAAAATCGTAAACCCTGTATTTAATGCGTTATCATCCTGCAAAAGAACAAAATCCATTTAAAAGCAATGAGTGCTTAAGCCTCTTCGCTCACATATGTATTAAAAAATTCACTATATCTGTATATATGAAATTTACTCAGAATGGTGCGTGCAATAGCAATCCCAAAATACTCTGTGAATTTTATCTTCCGCAAGCATTATTCACTAATGCATGACTTTCCTAGTATTTTCCTATGCTATGTTCTCAGCCGAACTCTAATTATTGACATGACATGACGATGAAGTGTTCACTCTCAGCAGAGTATCATGAATCTCCCAAAGTGCCAGTATTGAGATCTGCATGAAAATACCCACACATGCTGCATCACTCTCTGACAAAGAGAATCTCGTATCGGCGCACTTTTAAGTTAGCTCGAACACGCTTAAATTTCTTAGGTAAAATCTAGACTGTTAATATCAATCTCAGAAAACGATCACAGCCACACAATTTGGTCGCACGATCCAACAACCATAGCCTACTCCTAGCAGAACTAGGAAATCAATGTAGTGACCACCGGCGGGCCTACTAATGCCCTATTCGGTCGAGTCCTGTTTAATTAACTTCCAAACACTCCGAACGTGAACCCGAAAATGGGTGTTCGCGCTATTTGAAAGAAATCTCAAACGAGCTAAGACCGGCGAAAACGGTCTCAAATTAATCACATTCGCCCAACTTAACTAGCCTAGTTGCACGGTTTATATCTTCCTTAGAACGGTCAAAGAAGCGCTGGTGTATTCATCGCCAATCCAACTCCATCCCTAGTTGATCGACCTGACCATGACAGGTCGAGAGCGCGTCAAACCGATTGATCAAAGAAGGGTAAACGTGATGTTGTTACATTAGCTCAAACGTGCTAAGACTGACCATAACAGTCTCAAAACCACCGCAACCGTCCAACTTAGCCATCCAAATTGGCCGGCTTAGATCGTGTTTTGGACGATCAAAAAGGCTCCAGTGTGTTCACCGGAAACTCACCTTTATCCTTAGCCAGACGAACCTCACACGGCAATCCATAGGCGCATCAAAACGATCGCCCAAAGTAGGGTGATCACGCATGTATTAAAAAACCTAAGTTGTGTTGCGGAAACACACCACTGTCGCAAACCGATCACATCCGTCCAACTTAGCCAGCCTAGTTGGACGTCTTAGATCGTGTTTCAGACTATCAAGGAGGTGCACATGAGTTTACCACCGGCCCAATTTTATTCCCACTCGATCGATTTACCCGTGGGAAGTCAATTACGTTTCAAATTGCTCGATTGAACTAGGTAGACGCGGCCGTTTCCGAAACCCTAACTCATACTTGCGGCAATATGCTACTGTCGCAAATCGATCGTGACCACTAATCTTTGCCAGCCGAATAGAGTGGCTTAGATAGGATTTTAGATGACCCAGGAGATGTCAACATACTCACTAATGGCTCGTCTTCACACATGGCCGATTGGCCTATTTGAACCAGCGTCCGACGCTTGGATTCGATTAACCAAAATAGGGTAACCGCGCGGCCACCAAACCCTAAATCAGCGACAGCTGATAGCTATCTCGTCCGTCCGTCTTCGCCGACTTGGCCGGAAAGCTTAGATTGAGTATTAAGCGATCTATGGGGCGTGACAATGATCACCGGCCATCCCTCTTCCGCAAGCAATAATCGGCCAAGCTATGCCTTGCCCGTGCGGCTCCAAACGATCGCCCAAACGTTTCCAGTCACGCTCTTCTTTTAAGAAGATCGACTTGCGACTAACTTAGACGAGCTTTAGAACAACGTTGCTTCATCGACTATTTTGAGCTGCTTAAAAGCGATGCCTTACGTGCATCGAGTACATACGATATCTTATATCGGCTTCACAAACAACTTAGTTATCTAACCTAATAGCGTCATGTGATATTCTTTGCGGCGAGTCCCACGACTTGACCCACTTACTCGAGACATCAAACGTGTCACAAACTGGGGGATGCTCACTGGGTAATGGTCTGGCAGTTTACAGCGTACGGCGTGCAACGCTCCCATTATAAGAAAGTGTTAGGAAATACGGACGGTAAGCAATAATGAGAGTAGTGGGTGAAAGAGTGGTCGATTTTCCCTCATAGTGGAAACGTGACGATCACCACCACCTAAACAACCCCATTACTCCATTACTCAATCTTCTCCACTTCCTACGAGATCAGAGGTTTGCGCTCAATGACTTGTATAAATAGGATTTCAGCTTATTTCAACAACAACACGAACAACGCAAGTGTTATCAACACAGTATCCATAAAATCACCCAGAACTGATAGCTTACATTATGCAAGCCAGTTCGACATTCTGATACAAGTCATAAACAGCCAACACCGTCATAATCTCTGTAGATGGGGAAAAACGATTTGCTGATTTTTAAGGAATTGAAGAGACGACCGTACGGAGGATACTCCTCGAACCGAGCGAAATGTTAAACCTCACACAGATGCACAGCTGCAAAGGGGGTGCTTTAGATTCGAGAGATCAATCTGTAGTACTTCGGCCTAAATCAAGACAATGACCATTCCAGAGTAAATTCGGTCACAAGAGAGGATGGGTTGATCAGTAGGAGGGAAGCTAAGAAATGTGTGAAATTAATGGTAATCAAAGATTGTGGGTGTGTGAATTCTGAATACGATAAGCTCTGATTGATTGAAATTGCTCAATTGAGAGTAGTTGCTCAATTGATGAGTTGATGATCTCGTGTTGTCAGTTTGACGTGAGATTGATGATGCTGATGATTCAATCATGATTCAGAGCCTTATTTATATTGGTGGAATTTTAGACACCATGACCCCATGAAGTGTGACAGTTGATGGAATCAAGGAGTGAGGAAGTGGAGATCGTGTTTGAAACCAGTTGCTCAACGTGTGGAGACTTGGTCGATTTTCCACCCACTACCTCGTGAATTCCTTCAACTGATTGCACGACTTGCTCACATTCCATCGCGTGTTTGAACATACGTGCCGTAGACCACCAGACCAAAACCCTAAGTGATATCCCCTCAAAGTGACACGATTGACGTCTCGTGGTATGTTAGTCAATTGATGACTTCGTGGTTTGATGGGACGATGAGTCCATGTAGTTGCTGAGTTGAACATGATGTTCTGAAACTCACTAGTTGAACATGTCATGAGACAGAGGTATAGTTCTTACGATGAAGTCAGCAAGTATTGCTCATTCGATGGATCGTTGAATATTGATTGTTGAACCAATATTCCTTGGTTCGAGCAAATATTTATCATCTGAGCAAGTGTTGCTCATGTGATGAATTGTTGAATATTTGATCGTCTGAGCATGTGTTGCTCATATGATGGATTATTGGCAGCGTACAAAAAATATTAATTAGAATACTGGTCGTTGAGCCGAGCATAATTGTAGATTAATGACCATGAGGCCGTCGTAAAATTATTAAGGTTTGAATCTGGAATGATGATCCTTAGATTCAGAAACCCTAATTTGATCAATTGATGATCAATTCATGGTTCGTCAGAAGTTTAACCATGGGACGAAGGAGGGAGCGACTACATGGGACCGTGGATCAACCACGTAGTGTCCATATGCTCACGTGAGAAAATACGAAGAACTCCTTGTAGAGTTGCCGATTTGTTGGTGAAAGAATGATTAAATGTTGGTTTAATCATTTATTCGAAAATGCTCGTCTGAGCCTTCGGTGAGAAAACCTAATTAATTATGACGAGGCGAGGGACCGACCATGGAGTCATGAAACCGGCCATGGGTTGTCACGTGACCTCCTGACGATCACTTCATGAAAATCCAAAGTGTTTGGAAGAGTTTTGGACCTAATACGAGCAATTGTGCAAATTAGGTCAAAACTGTGAAAATTGATGGGACCGGCTTCCGTGAGCCAAAGAGCCAATCTTGGTCGGTCAAGATAGTGTGCTCGTGTCCCCAAGGCGTCCGCGTCTCATTCCTGAGAATTTTGATATTTTCTGACGTGCAATTGAGCATCCATTCGAGAAAATACGCCAAAATTAGGGTTTCGACGAAACTGAGGAAAACACCATGAGATGATGAAAAATAATTATAAAATAAGGAATGAGGAGGCGTGGGACTGCCATGGTCAAGGCATGGTCGGTCGGTCGTGACCACGGTCACGTGGTGCCTTTTCCTTAATTTTATAATATTTTTGATGATTTTATGAAAAATTCATGAATTTGAGAAATTTGATGAATTTAGGGAGTTTCCATGAATTGAAGGAGTTTTCATGAGTTCAAGAAAGCAAAAAATATTAACATAATAAAAACAAGGGCGTGTGGGACCGTGGAAGGCATGGCCGGCCGTCTTGGGCCCGGTCCCACGAGTTTCCCTAATTTTTGTGTATTTTTCATGTATTTTTTATGAATTGAGGGAATTTTTCCTAATTTGAGAGAAATACCATGAAATCAAGGAATTTGATGAATTCAAGGAAAACTAATAATAAAATAATAAAACAAAGGGGCGTGTGGGACCGGCTAGGTCATGGCCAGCCGGCCAAGGCCCGGTCCCACAAGTTTTCATAATTTATTTTATTTTATTATTATTTGATGATTTGTGCAAAAATACCATGAAATCAAGGAGTTTTTTCATGAAATTA
The DNA here is from genome assembly GCF_003573695.1 of Papaver somniferum. Classification (NCBI taxonomy): domain Eukaryota; kingdom Viridiplantae; phylum Streptophyta; class Magnoliopsida; order Ranunculales; family Papaveraceae; genus Papaver; species Papaver somniferum. The sequence continues at coordinate 127,297,442 of NC_039367.1, read as the reverse complement.
GAGAAATAATAATAATAATAATAATAATAATAAAGTTGTTGGGCCTAGACAGTTCAGTTCTGTCCTACAGTATCGTTTAAAGATACCTCTCTTTGAGAAGGATAGCAAATGTGCATGTTGTGGTAAACATATGGATATTTTTGGAGATCATGCTATTCATTGTGCTAGTGAGGTAGGGCTTAAATTTAGACATGACATGGCCAAAGATGTCTTAGCGGATATATGTTACAAAGCAGGGATTGTGGCTAGGAAAGAGGTGTCTCTAGGGCTTATTTCAGCAGACAACAAGGAACTTCGGCCGGCGGATATCATGGTCTATAACCGGGAAAACGGCAGATATGTGTGTATGGATGTCACCGGGGTTTATCCTTTAACTAGTGCTAGGACTCGCAACTGTATACCAGGGTCTGCTATTTCTGCAGCCATCACTCGCAAGAACAATAAGTACCTGGACAAGTGCACTTCACTCGGCTATGGTTTTGGGGTTCTATCCTTTACCACTTTCGGGGAGCTTAGTCCTGATTTAACATCCTTTTTAAAGAGATTGAGAAATCATATGGCTAGACATGATTCTAATTTTAAGATAGGCAATTCTCTTTTTCACAGACTAGGAATAGTTATTCAAAAAGGTATTGGTGCCCAGCTTGTTGCTAGGTTACCATCCTTCCCCTGTAATACTGATTTTGATTCATAATAAAATCCTTCGTGGCCCCTTTTATAATAATAATATTATTATTATTTTTTATTATTATTATCAGTTCTTTATTCTGAAGACCCCTGCAACATCAGACCTTTGCCCTGGTTTTTCACAATGCTTTGCTGCGTTTCGAGCAAGCCTGTAGGATTTCATCCCCGAACTTCAACATCAACGATACCACCCCCCAATACATGAAGTCTCTGGCGGCTATCTATTTTGGCGCAGTTCGGGACCAGGTTCCTTCCAGCTTTGCTCCATCTCCGCGTGAGGTTGATGTTTGGCAGTGCAATAGGCGAGACCATGCCATGGACTTCCTTAAAGCTATACCTATACCCGGACTTGATCAGGCTGTTGGGCCTAGACAGTTTAGCTTGGTATTGCAGTATCGTCTAGGCATACCCCTTTTTGATGAAGGCAGCAAATTCTCTTGTTGTGGAAAGCCCATGGATATCTTCGTCGATCATGCCATCCACTGTGCTAGTGAAGTTGAGCTTAAATTCATACATCATCTGGTGAAAGACATCTTAGCTGATATGTGCTTTAGAGCTGGTGTGGTAGTTAGGAAAGAGCTTTCCGTGGGTGTCATCAATGGCAAGGATCTTCGACCTGCAGATATTATGGCTTATAATTGGGAAGATGGTAGAGATGTGTGTCTTGATGTCACCGGTGTTTCCCCTTTCACTAATGCTAGAACCCGCGGCTCCGCTCCGGGTCATGCCATTTCAGCGGCTGTCACTCGCAAGAATAATAAATATTTGGACGTCTGCTCTTCACTCGGGTATGGCTTTGGGGTGCTGGCCTTTTCCACCTTTGGTGAGCTTGGTACGGATTTTGTTGTTTTTTTGAAGCGAATTAGGAATTGTATGGCACAACATGATGCCAATTTCAAAATGTGCAATTCTCTTTTTCATCGGTTAGGGATCGTTATTCACAAAGGTGTTGGCGCCCAGCTTGTTGCTAGGTTTCCCACCATTCCTTGTAATGTTGATTTTGATATTGAATAATAATAATAATAAGAAGAAGAAGAAGAAGAAGGTATTATTATTAGTCTCATAATAATAATAAAATAATAAGGAACCGTGGGGTGTGGGGCCGGTTGGGACCAAGGCATGGCCGGTTGGCCCATGGTCACGCCCTACACTCCTTTTCTTAATTTTATATTATTTTTTATGGATTTATGGAAGTACCATGAAACCGAGGAGTTTCCTCGAGACGAAGGAGATTTGATAAAATGAGAGAATTTTCATCAAATCATGGAAAATAATAAAAATGCATTAAAAATATAAAACTGGCGTTGGATTGACCACGACACGGTCGGTCGTGTGTCCGTGCTCCCAGCACCCTGGTCAATATTTTTAATTATTTATTTGTTTCTTCTCTATTTTGCATAGGTTCATCGTTTCGTTTTATTTTGAAATACTCGTTCGTGCGGTGACTGTTAATGTATCGTCGTTGAATACACTTTCACCATTTGAATCGGGACTTACTTAGAGGTAGCTCAGACGCCCGGTTGTTGATTATTTATTACTAACTATGGAATTCAGTGGAAAATAATTCACAAAACTGAGTAATAAGATGTTTATTATTAATTCATAGGATCAGCTGAGGATTCGACTACGAATTCAGAATAATAAAGTGAGCATTATTATTCCATGGGATCGCAGATTCGACCATAGAATCAGAGTAATTAAGTTTTATCTATTACCATTTATGAGACCAGTTGTGGATTCGATCATGAAATTGGAGTAATGAGATAATATAGTTATTGTTATTCTATGAGATCAAGCCGTGGATTCGATCATAGAATCAGAACAATTGTTATTGCCATTCCATGGGACCAGTCGTGGATTCGACCATGGAATATGAGCAATTGTTATTTCCATTCCATGGGACCAGCCGTGGATTCGACCATGGAATAGGAGCAGTAATAGATTATTCTGGGAATTCAGTAGTGAATGTCACAGTAGAATTAATCTTAATTAGGAATTATTAACTTTGTGGCTCTATACTAGCATAGCAAGCTGTCTAGGAGCATTAATTATCCCGATATGAGCTTGTCGGTAAGTCATATCCTTTTTATAATCAAGGTAAACTTGTTGTTTGTTCCTGAAGACGTTATCGCTCTATACTAGCAGAGCAAGCTGTCTAGGAGCCGTCCATCTCGTGATATTATATAGAAATAATCACTGAAAGTATTCAGTATTCATGAGATATGTCGTTGTCCAGTCGTGAGACTACATGTCTACATGTACTCTGAGAGAAAGTACTCTCCGTTGAGAATTCGATGAGAGACCCGTGTCTCGATACTCACGTCTGATTGCTGAATCAGAGCTTCGTATAATTATGAGTTTACGATTTTAGCCTTTGTCGAAAATCCACCATCTACATTAAGTCCCCTGCTTACTGAGGAAAGCTGTGTTCCTCGGTCAGCATTAAATGGTTTCCGGCCACATTGAGACGTTACCGGATTTAGGGAGCATGAGCAAACCACGACTTGATGAAGGATTCAATGTCATGATTGGAGCATCGTTTGATGATCATAAATTGATGTTGAACCGCTGGTTTGGACGATGAGTCCGTGGTCGGTTAGGATTCGCGGGTCGGGCCCAATAAGGAAATCCTTAGAAAATTAGGTTTTGGAAATAAAATTGATATAAAAGGGATTAATCTTTTTTTTTCCTCACACACGACCAGCACCTTCATCACCTTCACTCCAGGAAAGGAGGGTTTTCCGCCGGAGCCGCCAGCCGCCACCGATCGCCTGCGTTGCCGTTGTCGCCGGCCGATTTCCGGCCAAACCGACCAGGTGCGTTTTTTTTTTTTTTTTGATGTTTTCTGATGTTGTGACCTTCATGAGTTGTTCATGTTTTGATCATGATGAATTTATATACATGTGTGTATATTAGTGTGAGTTTTATGAAAAAACCCTCATTTTTGAAAACATATGTTCGTTCGATCATTAGTTTTGCAAACTAACTATAATCCCTGATTTAGGAGAGATTTTTTTAGTATATGAACCTAGGTTCAGTGATAAAACTTATTTTATGAGCTTTCATGTGTACCAAGGTTCTATCGTAAAAGAAGTGAATTTTCATGAAATCGGAATAATCCTTCGTTTTAAAGACAAATAACGATGACACGAAGGAAAATATGTATGATGAACTTGTGTCCAGTGATAAAATTTTGCTTATGAGCTTTCATGTAAATACAAAACTTTATCATATGTATGAGATGTGAGCTTTCACAATATTTTTTGAAATAAACCTTCGTTTTAAAGACAAATAACGACGATACGAAGGAAAAATAGTTTATATATATATATATATATGCAGACGTGACATATATTGTGCAAAATATGATGATATATTTTATTTGCATGAGTTCGTTTTCGTTAGATAAAATCCTTGAGAATTTATGTATGCAAGTTGCGTTAATTGTTGTTTTTTCGAAAAATCAAAACGTGGGTTTTGAGGATTCTTCAAAGATAGACAATATATTTATGATAGAATATTGTATTGTTATGAACTTCATAGGTCAGTTGTGTGAATGCTCACATTATGAAAATTGTGTCCGTGATTTTATGAAAAATCAGTTTCGAAATGAATAAAGTTTCGTTCGTTTTTGCAGTTTTCGAAGAGACGGACGATTTTGAGGTGTTAACTCTACCGTTACTATCACTATTGTTAGTGGAAGTACAAAAGTTAAGAGTTAAGAGTTACCATTTTTGTCGTATTTCCTTGATTCGTGTCTGGACAGCATACTGAAGTAGAATGTAATGTGGACTTTGCAGTTGTTTTTAGCAAAATGACCAATTCCCCAGCCAACGATACTTCAAGGGACGAATCGCATACTGATGATGAAATCTCCAGGGATGATGCATGCATGGAATAGACCTCCATTGGTGAAGAAGAGTAGGATGCCACTGGCGTGAAGAACATTCTGAATATAGACGACGCATTCTTTGAGGAGGATCCGAAAGGAGCTGAACCATATCTCAAATCCCCAGTATATCGTCTTCTGATCAACCCTAGGACTGTGACTCAGAATAAATTGGTGACCCCGAAGATGGTAATATGGCTTTGTCTCGAACGAGGGCTTTTCTTTGCATCGACCATAGAGTTTAAGATTTCTCGACGCCCTTTGGAAAAAAATTCTGTATGGGCGAGGCATATGTTGGGATTCCCTCAAGTCAGGGCTATGCTCAACCAGGCACAAGTGACGAGAGATATTCAAGATTCTGGAGACTTGTCTATTAATCATGATGTGAAAAGTATTGTGTCTTTGCTGGCTCGTTGGTGTGTTCCCACTCACACCTTCATATGTAGATGGGGATAATTTACTGTTACCTTAGAAGATGTGGCTGCTTTGATGCACCTCCCGATTACAGGTAATTTCTCTGGAGGTCTTTCGGATGATGAAAAAGTGGTTTTTGACACTATGACAGCTGCGATGGGAGAAGTGAACAAGGCGTCTGGTATTAAAGGTTGTTATTCCCATTGGTTGACACGTTGGTGACCAAGAGATGAAGTTTCTGATAGTCCCATCACCGGTATGTTACCTATTGCCGCTTTCTTATGCTTATGGTTATCCAGAGACGTATTCGAAGACAGTGGACATTTGTTGAAGCCTTTCGTAATCCCTTTTGCTATTAAGATGGCTCAAGGTAAGCAACTCCAAATAGGTAGCTTATTCCTGGGTTCCTTGTATTCTAACTTAGACTCCTTGGTGTTAGATTCCAGCGTGTCGAATGGCTTCATGAAGATTGAGTGTTATGTTAACACGATGTTTCTTCAAGCTTTGATGTGGGAGAACTTCAAGAATTATGCGCCTATCCCACGTAATATCCTGCAAGGACCAAATACTGATGCCCGTCACATCTTCACCGAGAAAGATAATGCCTGAATCATGCGTTGGTCTACAAAGCAGCCTCGGTCTAAAGCACGCCTCATTGATGTGTTGGATGAAGAATCGGAGTTCGACTTTCATCCGTGGGTGTCGGTTCCTGATTATTTTTCTCAACCAACGACTTTCAATACTGGAGAGAGCACGACTCTGAAATCTGGTGCTAACCCGAATGATGGTGAGAGATCCTTCATGTTGAGTTGTACTCCTGGTCACTTGTTATTCGTTATGCATGGAGAGTGGGCCGTAGAAGAATACAACATTGATAGGGCGGCTCGACAAATGGGTATGGATCAATGTGTTCCAACTACCCGGAGAAGGAAACCATCAGTTGATCAGCTTGCATCTCGTTTAGATCACACTCACGTTGAAGGGAATAGTTACTGGTTTCCTGGTTCTGATAGATTTGCATATGTAACCCCAGGTTGTATAGAATTCTGGCATCAACAATTTGAGAGATTGCATGAATTCGTGACAGTTAGTCAGGCTCCAGTGAAGATTCCTCCGTCTGCTGAGATGATCTCTAGTCGACCAAGACTGAAGTACCTTTCTGGTGATAAACGAAAATTATCTCCAGGATGTTCTCAAGTAAGATTCTCCACATATCTTTTATGAAACCATGGTAACGGTGTTCTGATCATGTAATTGAATTCTTTACAGGACGGTCGTAGCGTAAGACCTCGAATCCATGCATATTTTTCAGATATTGGAGAAGTTGTTCACGGTGGAGAAGGAAGGAACAAAAGTTATAAGTTGTTACCTAATACCGTGAAGTCCCCAGTTCGTTCTTTGGTGAGTTCCCAATATTTCTCACCGTGACTTTCATTGCTATTAACATTAGAATCATGAAGCCAATGTTGTTAATTTTGTTGCAGAATTTTACTCCATCAAGTCTTGAAGGTCTTCAATTTTCTGCTACTGAACAAGCAATCGCTGATTTGAGTGACGAAGAGAGTGTAAGTATTTCTTCACATGTTCGAATGTGGTGCTTCATAGATGAAAATATTGATTGTAAAGGACGTGTACAGGAGGATGTCGTCATGGAGATGGAGAATTCTGGAACTCAATCATCCTCTGGGAATGGGAATGGAGGTAATTCCCAAGATTCGGAGCCGGATGGAAGTGATGTTCCTCTTGTCGTTGATGTGGACAATTCCAACCCCTTGGACACTTTGGAGTCTCCTCAAGTAAGTATATATCCTGTATATTCTTCATAGAAGTATAAAAGTCCTGACTTGTGAATGAATGAATGAGAACCCATGTGAATATATGAAAACTTAGTCGAATTTCGTCGTCAGAAAATTCAGAACCCAGCTTTTAGTAAAAATGTTGTAGAATCTTCGTCCGGAGTCGGATTTTGATGATCTGCCTGTGCAAATTCAATCCCGGAAAATTTCCAAGCTTTAGCAAAGAAGATTTTTAAGTTTTGAGCACGTTCAGAGCCTGAAAAAGGCGAAATAGTAAACTTCCATGAGACTTCCAGAACTTTTTCAGATTGCGCGTCACTTGATATTTTGGCCACATATACTCGCTCGTTCATCAGATTGTCATGAAATTCTGACATGTCATAGATGACATACATACGAACAGAATGGCATATGACCCATCCTCATATTCGTTTTAGATTGCTCCCAGTTCGTCTCTTAGTACAGGGCAGAGTTCAGTTTCTTCAGACGGACTCATCGTAAAATGTGTTTTCATGACTTTCATGTTATTTGCTCGTGCCTTGAATGTAGTATGATGGAATTTGATGATATTTCCTTGCGGGTATACTGTGTTTCATAATCTCCTTTGGCTTCGTGACTCTAACCTCATGTAATCTTCGTATTAGGTGCTAAATACCGAAGTTGAGGATACTGGAGCCAATGATGACAACTCTAACCCTTCCGAAGTTATTGATGAAGAGACAACCATCCCTGCACTTCGAGGCCATGAGATGGTCGCTTCTGATGTTATAGAAAACCAGATGGTTGTTGCCTCAGTGATAGAAGAAACCGAGATAGCAACGGAGAATACCGAGGGAATTGTTGCTTTGGTCGTGGAAGATGCTCCAGCGACTGAGAACCGTATAATAGTGTATGAATATCCAACTGCAGGGGTTTCTTTCGATCGTCCCTTTAACACTTCACTCCTGTATCATGAACTGGTCGGTGGATTCAGCGTTCCCATTGGATATGCACGCTTGTACGAGACGATATGGAAGAAGTTTGGCCACATGATCGTTGACAGGAACTCTGGGCGTGCTTATGCTTTAACCATGCAAGTAGGCGTTATCTTGCGTGTCGTGAGTGATATGCATAGGAGACCCAGGAATACCGTGACTCCAGATATACTCTTTGATTGAGAGTTTAACTTGGAGAATTCAGAAAGACTTGGCCTCAACGTGAAATGGCTTCGTAAGCAAGTAAACGTTATCAAGGATTCATGTGAGAAGAACATACCCTTTCCCCATACTGCTGTGAAGGAGAAGGAGGACAAGATTTCCAAGCTGACCAAGGAGTTGAACAAGGAGAGGGCGGCTTTGCAAATCTTGAAGGATGCTGATGAGAAAAAACCTTTTCTTGCTGATCTCTTGAACTTCTGAGAGATGTGAGGTTTATACTTGGGTTTTGATATTTAAATGGTTTTGGATTGACTGATGGTTAAGGATTTTCTTGTAGATTTGATAGAGATTTTCTTTTACGAAATATGAACTGAATTTTGATAAATTGCTAAATTCAAATACTAATTGCAAGTATTGCAAATGTTTTGGAGGAATTGAAATACAAATGAAACAAAATCCTAAATGTTAAATCCCAACGCCATGAATGCTTCAAACGCCCAATACCTTAAATGTCTAATAATTTCAGATAAACGCCTTGAGCCAATTTTCGTAAATTAATGGTAGAGTTCTGCCATCTGTGTTGATCAATTTGTAGTATCCTCCGTCCACGGACTCAGCGACCATGAATGGTCCTTCCCAATTGGAGTTCTTTGTAGAATGAAGACCGCGATGAACTGCTTTGAGTACCAGGTCCCCTTCATGAAACTTGTTAAGCTTGGTCGATCGTTCCTTGAATATCTTTCGTTGACTCGGAATTCCCTGTTTGATGGAATTCCACGATTGTGACACATATGGACACTCGCGTAGAAGAGAGTATCCAGCATAGTGTTGATCATGCTTAGCCAAGTCTTCAGCAATAAACCTCTCTATGGAGCGACCGATTTGAAGAAGTTCTGAACCCAACCATTGAGTGTAATATTGCTGAGGTGAAGTTACCCACTCGTAGATTTTGATGACTGCTAAATTTTTCATGGGGAGAAGTCCCTGGATTATAGTAGCGTATTTGAACATTGGTAATATTGGAGCAAGTGGAGGAATAAGACTTTCCTGAGCTCGAAACCTTCTGACAAAGGTGTGCGGATATTCTCCAAGTTCCTGCGTAAGCCCCATCAGAGTTTTTACTTCTTCCAGATGCTCAAACAGTGGCGTGTCATCTGCTTCGTCTTCCGACTCCTAATCCTTGTCGATGACAGGATGTGTTGAAGGCATCGTTATCCTTCCGGCATGAATCCAAGTTTTTCCAATGACCATGTCGTACCCAGGGTCTTCCCGGATTATGAAAAACTTGAACTCAGTGCAGATCAATCTTTTCGTAACTTTGAGAGTGATGAAGCCGTATGCGTCTCTGGAGATTCTTTCGTGGTCCCTAATTGTTATGGGAGCGTGGGTGGCTTCCTGTCGAGTAATACCGGCAGCTCTGAGAGTTTTCAAAGGGATGATGTTGACAGCGGTACCAGCATCGACGAACGCCCTTTTGAACTCATTTCCTTTAATGTGCACTGTGGTGAGCAGTCCCCAGTCGTATATTTCTTTGGCGGTGGATGAAGATTCGGTGGTGGTTTCTTGGATCAGCAGACATTTTCCGGACACGATGTGGTTCAGTGCAGCAAACACGTCTTTCCTTTGAGCTATCGAAAGATATAACAACTCGCAGACACGTTCGATCAGAGATTAAACCGCTTCCTTGACAAGAGGTTCAGAGATGGTAAAAGTTCTGACTGGGAGGGGTTTTTTGTGCACTCCCTCAGTCCCCAGGTTGAGCTCTCCTGATTCGACCTTTTCCTTGAATATGCGCTTCAAAATTTTGCAATCACTTGTGGGATGGCTGACGTATTTATGGAAACGGCAATACCGAGGATTTTCCATGGCCTCTTCAGTTGGTTCCTTCTTGACATAAGGTAATTTGATTGCACCATCTTGAATCCAGGCATCGAGTAGCTCATTAACTTCTTCCATTGAACAGGGAAAATCAGGTGCTTCTGGATCTTCCGTATGCTGAGGAGGGATTTTCGAATTCTCCTTCTTGTGTGCCTTTGAAGGGGTGGAGGAAGTCTGCTTGTGCTGTGTTTCTGCTTTTCGCTTACTCCCTTCCACGACAGCATTTTTTAAAGGTTGCAGGTTGTACTGCTTGTTGATCAAACGCCTGCTTCCTCGAGTGTCTTTTGAATCCTCAGTCTTTGTAGACTTTTCTCTTTCCAAAAGAGAGGGTGCAGTGGTTGCCGAACTCTTCGCAGCTTCGTGAAGCTCTAAGAAAGTCTGGAATCGAAGGTTTTCTAACAAGGACATGTAGACCGGGAGAATTCCATTGATGCACAAGTCCACCAGTTGTTGCTCCGTGACGTTTGGGTCATGGCAATCCAGGGCCTGGACTCTGAACCTTTTCACATAATCATTGGGATTTTCACTGACCCTCTGAAACATCCTTCCAAGGTCGGAGAGGGTGACTTTTTATGACATGAAGAAGTATTTCCTATAGAATGCGTTAACCATTTCTCCCTAATTGTTGATAGTCCCTGGCGCGATGTTGTTATACCAGGTGTATGCTCTGCCTTTCAGAGATTTTGAGAATTCCTTGAGACAAACGAAATGATTATGTTCATGTTCTCCTAGGGCTTCGAGAAAACGAGAGACATGTTCTCGAGCATTGCCAATTCCATCATATAAGGTGAAAGTTGGAGAAATGTAACCTTTGGGGAGTGGAATCCTCTGCGTAGCGGCAGGATAAGAAGGTTGATGATGATGGACATGCGGTGTTTTTTCTTTTCCACGGTTCTCCAAAAGGTGCTCCAGATCCTCGCGAGTGATGAAATTCGATGATCCCTTCGCTGATGAGTTGTCTGTAGCAGTTTTGTGGACTTCGTCGTCTTCTACTGTATGGATTGGAATTACTTCAGGATCTTCGTCTGAGGATTTCTCCTTCTCCTTTCCCTTCTCTTGAGTCTTCTCTGACATCTTTTCAGTAAGAGTTTTGAGATAATTACACAGCTCATTCTATGTAGCATCCATGTCAGTTTGATTTTTTGCAAGAGTCTCATGCGCTTTGATAAGATCAGCAATGGTAGGTGGTGGATCTCCCCTGACTACTTCAGGGTGTCTTCCGGATAGTGGATGACCTTCGGCGTGAGGAGGAGAAATGTTACCACCATCAATATTGGAGGTCGGAATTGTCTCCGGGATATTCTGATTGTTGTTGTTGCTAGTGCTAGCATGGTTTGTGTTAGGATTCGCAACGGAACCTGACCTGAGATCAACCATCTTGTGGAATTGTAAGATTGCAACCGATAGAATGATCTCCCACTGTGGTCGTTAATCTGTAGATGGGGAAAACTGATTTGCTGGTTTTTAAGGAATTGAGGAGACGACCGTACGGAGGAGACTCCTCGAACCGAGCGAAATGTTAAACCTCACACAGATGCACCGCTGCAAATGGGGTGCTTTAGATTCGAGAGATCAATCTGTAGTACTCCGGCCTAAATCAAGACAATGATCGTTCTAGAGTAAATTCGGTCACAAGAGAGGATGGGTTGATCTGTAGGAGGGAAGCTGAGAAATGTGTGAAATCAATGGTAATCAAAGATTGTGGATGTGTGAATTCTGAATACGATAAGCTCTGATTGATTGAAATTTCTCAATTGAGAGTAGTTGCTCAATTGATGAGTTGATGATCTCGTGTTGTCAGTTTGACGTGAGATTGATGATACTGATGATTCAATCATGATTCAGAGACTTATTTATATTAGTGGAATTTTAGACACCATGACCCCATGAAGTGTGACAGTTGATGGAATCAAGGAGTGGGGAAGTGGAGATCGTGTTTGAAACCAGTTGCTCAACGTGTGGAGACTTGGTCGATTTTCCACCCACTACCTCGTGAATTCCTTCAACTGATTGCACGACTTGCTCACATTCCATCGTGTGTTTGAACACACATGTCGTAGACCGCCAGACCAAAACCCTAAGTGATATCCCCCCCAAAGTGACACGATTGACGTCTCGTGGTTTGATGGGACGATGAGTCCATGTAGTTGCTGAGTTGAACATGATGTTCTGAAACTCACGAGTTGAACATGTCATGAGACAGAGGTATAGTTCTTACGATGAAGTGAGCAAGTATTTCTCATTCGATGGATCGTTGAATATTGATTGTTGAACCAATATTCCTTGGTTCGAGCAAATATTTATCATCTGAGCAAGTATTGCTCATGTGATGAATTGTTGAATATTTGATCGTCTGAGCATGTGTTGCTCATCTGATGGATTATTGGCAGCGTACCAAAAATATTAATTAGAATACTGGTCATTGAGCCGAGCATAATTGTAGATTAATTACCATGAGGCCGTCGTAAAATTATTAAGGTTGGAATCTGGAATGATGATCCTTGGATTCAGAAACCCTAATTTGATCAATTGATGATCAATTCATGGTTCGTCAGAAGTTTAACCATGGGATGAAGGAGGGAGCGACTACATGGGACCGTGGATCAACCATGTAGTGTCTATATGCTCACGTGAGAAAATACGAAGAACTCCTTGTAGAGTTGACGATTTGTTGGTGAAAGAATGATTAAATGTTGGTTTAATCATTTATTCGAAAATGCTCTTCTGAGCCTTAGGTGAGAAAACCTAATTAATTATGACGAGGCGGGGGATCGACCATGGATTCATGAAACCTTCCCTGGGTTGTCACGTGACCGCCTGACGATCACTTCATGAAAATCCAAAGTGTTTGGAAGAGTTTTGGACCTAATACGAGCAATTGTGCAAATTAGGTCAAAACTGTGAAAATTGATGGGACCGGCTTCCGTGAGCCAAAGAATCAATAGCGTGCTCGTGTCTCTAAGGCGTCCGCGTCTCAGTCCTGAGAATTTTGATATTTTCTGACGTGCAATTGAGCATCCATTCGAGAAAATATGCCAAAATTAGGGTTTCGACGAAACTGAGGAAAACACCATGAGATGATGAAAAATAATTATAAAATAAGGAATGAGGAGGCATGGGACCGCCGTGGTCAAGGCATGGTCGTCCGGTCGTGACCACGATCCCATGGTGCCTTTTCCTTAATTTTATAATATTTTTGATGATTTTATGAAAAATTCATGAAATTTGAGAAATTTGATGAATTTAGGGAGTTTCCATGAATTGAAGGAGTTTTCATGAGTTCAAGGAAGCAAAAAATATTACAATAATAAAAACAAGGGTGTGTGGGACCATGGAAGGCATGGCCGGCCGGCTTGGGCCCGGTCTCACGAGTTTCCCTAATTTTTGTGTATTTTTCATGTATTTTTGATGAATTGAGGGAATTTTTCCTAATTTGAGAGAAATACCATGAAATCAAGGAATTTGATGAATTCAAGGAAAACTAATAATAAAATATTAAAACAAAGGGGCATGTGGGACCGGCTAGGGCATGGCCGGCCGGCCAAGGCCCGGTCCCACAGGTTTTCATAATTTATTTTATTTTATTATTATTTGATGATTTGTGCAAAAATACCATGAAATCAAGGAGTTTTTTCATGAAATTAGAGAAATAATAATAATAATAATAATAATAATAATAATAAAATAATAAGGAACAGTGGGGTGTGAGGTCGGGTTGGAACAAGGCATGGCCGGTTGGCCAATGGTCACGCCCCACACTCCTTTCCTTAATTTTATATTATTTTTTATGGATTTATGGAAGTACCATGAAACCGAGGAGTTTCCTCGAGACGAATGAGATTTGATAAAATGAAAGAATTTTCATCAAATCATGGAAAATAATAAAAATGCATTAAAAATATAAAACTGGCGTGGGATTGACCACGACACGGTCGGTCGTGTGTCCGTGCTCCCAGCACCTGGTCAATATTTTTAATCATTTATTTGTTTCTTCTCTATTTTGCATAGGTTCATCGTTTCGTTGTATTTTAAAATACGCGTTCGTGCGGTGACTGTTAGTGTATCGTCGTTGAATACACTTTCACCATTTGAATCGGGACTTACTTAGAGGTAGCTCAGACTCCCGGTTGTTGATTATTTATTACTAATTGTGGAATTCAGTGGAGAATAATTCATAAAACTGAGTAATAAGATGTTTATTATTAATTCATAGGATCGGCTGAGGGTTCGACTATGAATTCAGAATAATAAAGCGTGCATTACTATTCCATGGGATCGCAGATTCGACCATAGAATCAGAGTAATTAAGTTTTATCTATTACCATTTATGAGACCAGTTGTGGATTCGATCATGAAATCGGAGTAATGAGATAATATAGTTATTGTTATTCTATGAGATCAAGCCGTGGATTCGATCATAGAATCAAAAAAATTGTTATTTCCATTCCATGGGACCAGTCGTGGATTCGACCATGGAATAGGAGCAATTGTTATTGCCATTCCATGGGACCAGTTGTGGATTCGACCATGGAATAGGAGCAGTAATAGATTATTCTGGGAATTCAGTAGTGAATGTCACGGCAGAATTAATCTTAATTAGGAATAATTAACTGTGTGGCTCTATACTAGCAGAGCAAGATGTCTAGGAGCATTAATTATCCCGATATGAGCTTGTCGGTAAGTCATATCTTTTATATAGTCAGGGTAAACTTGTTGTTTGTTCCTGCAGACGTTATCTCTCTATACTAGCAGAGCAAGCTGTCTAGGAGCCGTCCATCTCGTGATACTATATAGAAATAATCACTGAAAGTATTCAGTATTCATGAGATATGTCGTTGTCCAGTCGTGAGACTACATATCTACATGTACTCTGAGAGAAAGTACTCTCCATTGAGAATTCGATGAGAGACCCGTGTCTCGATACTCACGTCTGATTGCTGAATCAGAGCTTCGTATAATTATGAGTTTACGATTTTAGCCTTTGTCGAAAATCCACCATCTACAATCTCAAACACCTTCTTCGCTTCCCTCCCTAAGATCGACCATTCTCCTTCACTTTGTGACCGAATTGAATCTGGAACGACCATTTCTTGGTTTAGGCCAGAGTCTTACAGATTGATCTCTCGAATCTAAAGTACTCCCGTGCAGTGCATTTTTTAGGGTTTTAGTTCGTTTCTCATCAACACACCCAAAATTACCAAAAACAGCAGAACCAGTTTTTACCCTCAAACAGCAGTATGCTCTTGATCTCCCTCGAACAAAGGTATTTGGTTATACCCCGAAAAACCGTCCATGAATGACAGTCTCCCGTACCCTTAGGTTGCATCCACCAAATCTCTGATCCGCGGAAGTGGGTATGGATCACTCGGACATGCTTTATTTAAATCAGTAAAATCGATACAAACACGAATTTTACCATTCTTTTTTGGAACGGGAACGACATTGGACAGCCAGCGAGGATACTGTATCGGTCGAATAAAGCCTGCTTCCAACAGCTTCTCGATTTCTGCAGCAACTCCATCTTTTTTTCTTTGTGGTATATTCCTAATTTTCTGACGAATTGGATGGAAGTTCTCATCGATATTTAGCCTGTGGAAGGCTATGTTCGGATCTATCCCAGGAATTTCAGCAAAACTCCATGCGAAAACATCAATGTTTGCCCTTAATAATGTAATCAAACCATTGCGTTCGTGCGCAGGTGGATCTGCAGTGACCAAATTATTTCTCTTTGGTCTATCAAGATCGATCACTTCTCTGTTTCGGTCTGCATCTCGCGGGCAAACTCGACTTCCAAGAAGCTCTCATACAGACCGACCCTTCTGGTTGTTCAGATTTGGTCGAGACTGGTTCTCACATTCTAATCTCAGGAGAGCATTCTCTTTCTCCACCTCGTCCAGCTGACGGCGCAACAGTTCTTCCCATGTACTAGGAGTCGTCGTTT
The DNA here is from genome assembly GCF_003573695.1 of Papaver somniferum. Classification (NCBI taxonomy): domain Eukaryota; kingdom Viridiplantae; phylum Streptophyta; class Magnoliopsida; order Ranunculales; family Papaveraceae; genus Papaver; species Papaver somniferum. The sequence continues at coordinate 127,281,701 of NC_039367.1, read as the reverse complement.
GTCCATCTCGCATGTCATGTCGATCGTCATTCCTCCTTGACGGAATGCTGAATACATGCCCTCCGTTTATTCGAATTCGTGGGTTTTCTCCATCTAATATGGAGTCAGTATCCATTCCTTCGTCTTCGACCATCGGTTGTTTTTCGCTTTTCCGATTATTCAGATCTGGGGTCCTATCACGAACACGATCTCGACCCTGTCTGTTTTCGGTAGACCCTGCAGGTGCTGATTGAACTAAGTGTCGAGGATTGCTAGAAGAAATGATCTTTCGTGCAGTCTGTCTTACTTTTGCCATAATCTCGATTCGGAAAAAACATCTCTTTTCTCGAATCCCCTTGGTCGGCGCCAATGTTTGGATGGCAAAATATTTTCACCACCAAACACGAATCTGATGATGATGTTGATATTGATCGAACTGTTATCTTTCTCTCCACGTGAACGGTGTTGGGGGGGGTACCTGCAAAAAACCCTCTGATGCTTAAGTTAGCTAGAGTTTTTCACAGGAGTTTTAATAGAGAAGATTGCATACCTTTTAGGGTTGCGAACCCATAAATTTATAAGTTGCAAATCAGGATCTTACCCTTATTTCGAGGTAAGCATGAATTATCATAATTTTCCCTGCATGCCTCCTAGCATAAATTGTATTAATCTTCCCTATACGAATTGGTCAACAAACCTTCCAGACCCTTCCAGAAACTTCCTCTAGGGTTATGGAATTAACCAATCAAAATGGTGCAAATGGTTGTCCCAAACAAATGAGTGTAAATGTCAAGCCCAAGAAGAATAGTTGCTTAAGCCCACAGTGGGGCATATAAATCCGCAAGGCTAACAGTATGAGGCATAAAAATCCAGTGAGTCATTGGCTTGTCCCGGCTAGTGACTCAATTGGATGAGCCGACTCGGCTTGGCTCGGTGGGGCGTAACATCCTGTAGTAGAAATCAATGGGGCGGAAATATCCGAGGACGATTAAGATTATGTTGCGCGCGAAGTACAGAGTATGCCGGACGGAGAACTGTCGTCGAGAAACGCCGCCGGGGTGGTTGTCGGATTCCTGCTATTGTTGCCGGATACGACGAAAACGCCGGAGAAGATGACGACGCCGTCGAAATGACGTCATCGCGACGCAATCAGCTAACGTCATGTTGATCCTGTTAACGTTGATGCTAACGAAGTTATAACGGCGTTAAAGTGGACGGTCCGGATTGGCTGGCTGGTTAGCGGAGTTAAGATAACCTGACGGCGTCATAACTTTCCCAACGGTGTTACGTCGTGATGACGTCATGCTGACGTCACCGTGCACTGGACTTCTGACTGTACATTTATGTTGATGTGGCGCTCCCTGGTTGGTACGATCTGCTGACGCAACATCGATAACGTGGCACTCCCTAGTTGGTGCGCCTTGCTGACGTGGCACTCTATGATTGGTGTGCCTTGCTGATGTGGTATTGCTGACGTGGAATTCTCTGGTTCGTGCACATTGCTTACGTGGCAATGCTGACGTCGCACCTCTTGTCTTGAATTGGATACTTTCCCATGGTATTCTATGTAAAGTGCTTGAAAGGCCTAGTTAGTTATATTTGGCTAACAAAAGGAGCATATTAAGCCCAAGTAAGCCCATTTTTAGTGTGTGAAATATTAGGGTACAAACACAACCTTATTCAACTTAACCACAACTATCTCAAATGACTCAAATGAAACTAGTTATAGAGTAGTTCAATTGTTTATGTTCTCATAGAAGTATACAAGACACAAATGAAGCAAAATCGATTTTGATTCACTCGAATCAAGTCATGAACATTATAGCCATGGTTTCCAAAAGATTGCATTCCTTATGATATAAATGTATTTGTTCATGAACAAACCGATTCTATAACTTAACCCACTCAATTATGCAAACGGGTACGCATACTTAAGTAGCCGAACTTGGACTATGTCTGACAGTATGCGAACTTTACCAAGGCTCCTGGACTTTACCTGACCTTCCCAGTACGCATACGGGTATGCATACTATACCGGTCTTGGATCAACATATATGCAAGTACGCATACTATATCTATAATCCAATTATGGTTAAGTGTTCTAAACTCTATTTCAATCATTGAAAGTTTCTTAGAGGATGACATTAGTTGTTTTCACTAACTATTAGCGTCAAAGTGATTTTCAAGTTATTAAAATAATCAATACGAAACATTCCGAGTCTACATCAAATGACTGTATCACACGAATCATGTAAGATGTTACCAGGCGATTTTAATGTGAACATATTTTGACTTTCGTCAAGAATATAAGATGAACTTGGTTAAAGAGAAAGCTGACCAACACATATTTCGAGAAATATGTAAGCGAGTTAAACTCAACTCGAATATCAAATGTGTATAATCGAATACTATATAGTAATACGACTTTTGTATCAAGAAGGGATATAGAGTAGAAATAGACTTTCTGAGTGATAGATGATTTTCAGTTTCCACATACCTTTTGTTGATGAAGTTCCACAAGCTCTCCTTAGTAGTTCTTCGTCTTCAATCGATGAACGTCGTGAAGTCTAAAGCTCAACTACATAATATATCCTAGTCCGAGACATTACTATAAGTAGACTAGAAATCAAGACTTATAGTTTTGATCACTAAACTTGACAAACAAGCTTGAGATAGCAACGCTTGAGAGTTCGACCGAGGAGTGCTCTAACAATCTCCCCCTTTGTCAATTTTAGTGAGGAAACTATCAATACATATGGATTAAAAAATAAATAGACTTTGTAGCTTCTCATCCAAATGCTTGATCTACTTGGTTCTTCAACATTACTCGAAATCTTCGTCACTTCCAAGTACTCCATGATTCTAAAGGTGTTCAACTCAACATCATAGTTGTTAAAGATCTGTATATATATCAATGAGAAAGCATTTTCTCTAAATCATTGTTATACAGTGTCATAGTTTTATTACACAACATCAAAGTCCAATTGTATCACAACTTTGACAACAATACTATGGTGATATGTATCACTCCCCCTTAGTCAATACTTCAACTCACATGAAAACCACTCCCCCTTACATTTTATTCGTAAACCATATGTATTTGTAGTGTGAACTACACATTAATTCTCCCCCTTTATGTCAATAAAATTGGCAAAAGGTACGAAAACTAGTGGGATCCTAATGAAATTTCCATAGAGATACTTCATGACCTAAAGAGAAAAACATATCAACTTTGTTTAGATGCAATCATATAGCCGAAACTAAATGCATTCATCAAGGAGTTTATAAAGATACAAGAGAACTCCTACAATATTCTACAACCATACTCCCCACAAAGATATGGCAATTAAGCACAAGTTCAATTAAGAACTCTCCCCCATAAAATGTCATTCCCGAAAGAACAACAAGAGCGACCTTACTTTCACAAGAAAAGAAGGATTTCTTTGGACATTAACAAATTACATGAAACATGAATTTGTATCCAAAATTCTCAATTAAATTACTACAAGACAACCCATGATTAATTTAATCGGAAATGCTCACATAAGAAGACTTACAGAGCCGCATAGTATTTACACATAGATGTGGATCAGTGAAAGACCAATACTGCGGAATATTCAATGATTCGTTCTATTTTTCATCAATATTTGCATAGAGACATATAATAGACTTAATCTTTGTAAACTAAAGTTCATCCTATCTTCCATCAATATTTGCATAATGACATAATAAGCTTAACTTTTGTTTGTCAAAATTTCATTCAATCTTTTATCAATATTTGCATAATGACATATGAAAGACTTAACTTTTAACAAATATGGGACAATCATAGTTCACGGACGCAAACCCACATATCCCATAACAAGTTGCAATATATGAAACCATAAAGATTAATACTGCAAAATCATCTTCCAAATAAACTTTAGAATTTAAATAAATAAATCTAAGAACATTGCAAGATGAAAATCGTTGGAAATAGCTATATGTACTCACAATAATGGCTATTACAAACCCTAGTTATCCTTCTTAGAACACAAGAATAAATTCTCATAAGAAGTTTCCTAGTCAAAACAAGAAAACCAAGAGATGGAGAATTTAATCGACATCTTCATCATCAGAAACCATCCAAGAGGCTTGAATCCTATCCATATCTTCCTTGATCTCGGGAAACTTAGCGGAAATCACACATAATTGTTCTTGCACACATTTTATCTTGTAATTGATCTTACAAACACCCTTGTGAATTTGATGGAGAAGACTCAAGGTGGTAGGATCACAAGAACCGTCAAGGGAATCACATCTTTGCCTTTTGCAAGCATTCTCCCTCATACGTTTGAAAGTACAAGGACGAACAAGCTTGGGAGTTACAATGGAATTGCCAATAGAAGAAATAGAATATGCTCGAAAAATTTGCTCAATTAAGCAAGGAAAGCCTAACTTCTTGTTGGATGAGGTTATTGAGAGCATTTGAAGAATGATGAATCCACAAATATCAAGACTTCGCGATCCCAATTCAAGGAAATAAACTAATTCCGCAAACTCACGACTCCACTGAGAATTCTCAATTGTGGAGGGACAAACATTAGATATACCAAGTTTTTCAAACGACATCAAGGCGAAGCTAAGATAGTTAGTAGGAAATTTTCATTCAATCCAATCAACACTCTTACCACAAAGACCATTAGAAATGGTTTCATAGGATGGTATTTCTCCACTTGGTCTAGGAAGGCGAAAATTACCCATAGGAATTTTGGTAATCCTTGAAATCAACTCTCTATTAACAAGAATCCTTTCTCTATTTATCATGGTTTTGAATTCCATGTCATCAAAATTAACATCATAGATGTTAGCATAGAAGATTCGTGCAAGAGTATCAAAACCTTCACTAAGACCATTAAAGATGTTTCCAAGATTAAACTTTTCAAAGCAAACCAAATCTTCTTTACGACCACTAACCATATCCAATTTATTTTTAGAATGAAACCACTAGAAGAAATCCTTTCAAATATCTTACTACTAGAATGATTGAAAAATATAATTCTAATAGAATCTTGATTTTGAGGTATAGTCATGCTAGAATATGATGAAGCCAAGTTTTTTGAATCCTTCTTTGAAACCTTGAAATTTCCCATAAGACCTAGAAATTGAGAGTACAAGAAGAAGGAAGAACTTACTTGATTTTCTCCATGATGGTGAATAAAACCCTTCGTCACTTTTGGGATCTCCAAGGAAGAATTTTAATGGAGATAAAACATGAACCCTAGAATCGTTCATGTACGAGGACTAGAGAAGGAAGAAGAAGGGTACACGTATCATACTTCTTATACCACCCAAAAATGGGCTTGGACCCGTTCATGAACCGCAATCCACAAAAGGAAAGCAGGGTTTCTTAAGACGTTCAACATCCAAGGTTCGCACACTTAAAGGATCGGTACAGTGCTTTGAAAAGAATAGTAGAAAACGAACTACATCACTTTAATAAACCTTGGAAAGAGGACAAAAAACTTGTCAAAAAAATTTTCTCAGAAAAAAAAGATTAAAAATAAATTAACCCAAACACAAAAAATAATCAAACCGTTACTTGCCCCATCTTAAGTTATATACAAATGGGGTAGAGCCAAGCTTGATACCAAGCGGATGAATGTGCAGAGAGATCCTCATGCATCTTTTCCGGTTGATATTTCTGAAATGTACCAGAAGTATAATCATAGTAATGATGATACTCAGGGTTAATAGGATATTTTAAAACCTTTTTCTTATGACCGAGGAATGACGTTTTCCGACAATTAGAACCTACACCAAACTCATCAGAAATATTTTTATCAATTTCATATGAGTTGGTAGTAAGCATGATTCGTACATCATGAGTACATGATTTGACAGGTACAGAACTTTTATTAGAAAGATTCTTTTCCTCAATCGAATTAAGTTTTTCTAAGAATTTAAAAACGCTTTCAAAAGCTCTAAATATATCTTTGTCAATTGATCTATCACGATAGTATTTCTCAAAAAGATTAAGAGTAAATCTAGTGAGATTCCATATCTTTGAGCGTGGACAACGTTTTCTCGAACGATATTTCTTAGAAGAACTTTTAGTTTTTCCTTTAGATTGTTTCTTATCGTCTAAGTTTTCCGAAGTCTTAGATTGAACGAGATTATCATGAAAGACCATAGGTCTAAAGTATAATAAGCTCTTACCAGTCTTTAAGGAATTCTGGCGTGCGTTACAGATTCCAAGAGCAAGTTTCCCAAAGAAATTTCCCATAGGGACAGACTTTAGGGATTAGTCTAACACAAACTTATTAGGTTTATAGTGTTTGCCTGCTCTGGTACCAATTGAAAAAGTGGGGGTCTAACAACCACACCCAATATTTCTCTTAGCAATCTGTATGGACAACTTTAATATAATTCCAAGAGAATCAACTAGACAGTCAGACTCAATTAATGGAAATATATCCAAGAGTTTGTATCTCGATTTCTCAATTCAATCCACAATCAAACAAATAGGAATTTGCGAGCCCGATTGAATAAGAGAAATAACTTGGACGGTATCACAAACTAATATCCAAGTGTCAATCAATTCAATTAATAAACCAAAGGCCGGATTCAAGAAATGATTGAACTTAACACACAACATGTGATATTTCTATTATATAACGAAATATAATGCGGAAAAAAATAACATATACACCAGAAATTTTGTTAACGAGGAAACCGCAAATGCGAAAAACCCCCGGGACCTAGTCCAGATTTGAACACCATACTGTATTAAGCCGCTACAGACACTAGCCTACTCCAAGTTAACTTAGGGCTGGAATGTAGTTGAGACCTAATCAATCTCACACTGATCAAGGTACAGTCGCGCTCCTTACGTCTCTAGAACTACGCCGGATTCTGCGCACTTGATTCCCTTAGCTAATCTCACCCACAACTAAGAGTTGCTACGACCCAAAGTCGAAGACTTGATAAACCAATCTGTCTCACACAGAAAAGTCTATAAAATAGACAAATCTGTCTCCCAAAGATAAACCTCTGAGTCATGTTCCGTTTTTTGATAAATCAAGGTGAACATGAACCAATTGATATACCAGACTTATATTCCCGAAGAACAGCTTAGAAATATCAATCACCTCACAATAATCTTAATCGTATGGTAGCGAAACAAGATATTTTGGAATCACAAACGATGAGACGAAGATGTTTGTGACTATTTTTTATCTTGCCTATCGGAGAATCAATCTCGAGCAAATCTTAGATAAGATAGTACTCAATACGATAGAACATGGCAAGATCATAACACGCAACTACAGATAAAATAATTGGGTTTGGATTCACAATCCCAATCAAGTCTTTAAGTCGTTAACCTACAGGGTTTCGTGAATGACTGTATCACACGAATCATGTAAGCTGTTACCAGGAGATTTTAATATGATCATCTTTTGACTTTTGTCAAGAATATAAGATGAACTTGGTTAAAGCGAAAGCTTACCAACACATATTTCGAGAAATATATAAGCGGGTTAAACTCAGCTCGAAATATCAAATGTGTATAACCGAATACTATATAGTAATAAGATTTTTGTCTCAAGAAGGGAGATAGAGTAGAAGTTCCACAAGCTATCCTTAGTAGTTCCTCGTCTTCAATCGATGAAAGCCGTGAAGTCTAAAGATCAAGTACACAATCTATCCTAGTCCGAGACATTACTATAAGTAGACTAGAATCAAGACTTATATTTTTAATCACTAAACTTGACAAACAAGCTTGAGATAGAAACGCTTGTGAGTTCGACCGAGCAGTGCTCTAACACTTACAACACCAACCGCTGATGGACATAACGAGATGACAACTTCTCTTTCCTTATAGAGAAAATACAATATTTAAGGAGCGAATTTTTGAAAAGAGAAAGAACAGACGTTAACAGAGCTAAAAATAAACCTTGTTCATTCCAAAAGGGAAGGACTTATATGGGTGTTCAAGATTCAATGTTTTTCTGAAAAAATTAACTGGAAAAAAAGAAGTTATTCATCAGCAAGTATCATTGATTGTTGGTTTCCCAAGAAACATCAATAATACCACCAACATACTCAATCGTACTTTCTGTTGCATCGCATATGGTTCAATATCATGGAATCAAGTAGCAAAAAAAAATAACGGCTAAACTTAAAAGGGATAAATATCTGAAAATCTCAGTTATAAACAACAATATGGCATCACTTCAACCTAATAACGATAAGGAATGAGAGGTTTGCTGGAAACCCATTAAATGGAAATACAAAGATACAAGCATTGAAGTCAAGATATGGATTGATGAGGATGTGACAATAAATCACCGAGATTTTACTCTTACACAGAATTGGATCAAGATAAAAAAATACTTTTAATACAATTATGGTCTAAACAAAACTTTGATCTGATAGGTGAAACAATTGAAGGTTTAGCAGAAGTAGGTCAAGTTACAGAGGAAAAAAATCCCTCATGTTGCAGATTAAGGGTTAAACGTAACTGCTCAAGAGATACTAGTAGCACTCAAAATCACACTTCATGGATTCCATGTGCAATCTTGTTTGTTTGAATGTCGATATAAATTTTTTTGAGTAATTGTTTAATATTTGCATTACTAATTAAAATAGTTGTCTCAGTACCTAGACGTTTCTTTCGGTATTTGCACAAGTTCTAATTGACTGTGATCTTCTTGTTGTTGTATGTGTCACATTATCCCCTTCACAAAATAGTTGATGAGTATAACTTTGAGTTGCTTGATTTTTGGCGCTTGTATTACCATTTCCTATGCTTTTGAAAATGCGGGGATTTAACAACCACACCCAACAGTTTGTTTGGCAATATGATAGGGCTTACTCCAATACACTTTCTAGAGAATCAACTAGACAGTCAGACTCAATCTAGAGTAAAATATATCAAAGATTTAATATCTCTAACTCTTAATTCAATCCGCAGTCAACAAATAGAAATATGCGAGCCCGATTGAATATAAGAGGAGTTACTTGAACGGTACAAAAAACCAATGTTCAAGTGTCAATCAATGTAAATCAACAACCAAAGGTTGGATATTCTAATTGATTGATCTTAACGCACAACCTGTGATATTTCAATTATATAAAAAAATATAATGCGGAAAAGAAATAACACAGACACCAGAACTTTTTAACGAGGAAACCGCAAATGCAGAAAAACCCCGGGACCTAGTCCAGATTGAACACCACACTGTATTAAGCCGCTACAGACACTAGCCTACTACCAATTAACTTAGGATTGTACTGTAGTTAAACCCTAATCAATCTCACACTAATTCAAGGTACAGTTGCGCTCCTTACGTCTCTGATCCCAGCATGATACTACGCACTTGATTCCCTTATTTGATCTCACCCACAACCAAGAGTTGCTACGAACCAAAGTCGAAGACTTGAAAAACTAATCTGTCTCACACACAAAAGTCTATAGGATTGAATAGATCTGTCTCCCGCAGAAATACCCAAGAGTTTTTGTTCAGTTTTTTGATAAATCAAGGTGAACATGAACCAATTGATAAACCAGACTTATATTCCCGAAGAACAGCCTAGTATTATCGATCACCTCATAATAATCTAAATCCTATGATAGCGAAACTAGATATTGTGGAATCACAAACGATGAGACGAAGATGTTTGTGATTACTTTTTATCTTGCTTATCGAAGAAATTAATATCGAGTTAATTATTTCAATTATACTCAATACATAGAATCAGGCAAGATCAGAACACGCAACTACAATAGAAATAGTTGGGTCTGGCTTCACAATCCCAATGAAGTCTTTGAAGTCGTTAACCTACATGGTCTCGGTAGAAACCTAAGGTTAAAGGAGAATCGACTCTAGTTATGCAACTAGTAACACACATGAGGTGTGGGGATTACGTTTCCCAGTTGATAGAGTTCTCCTTTATATAGTTTTCAAATCAGGGTTTGAAATACAAGTTACCTTGGCAACAAAGCATTCAATATTCACCGTTAGATGAAAAACCTTATTCAACCAAGGTAATATCTTTCAACCGTTAGATCGAACTTAGCTTGTTACACACAAATGAAATGTACCCTCATTTAGGTTTATGTCACCGTACCTAAATGTGTACATCATGTTGGTTCACAAATACTTAAACGAGGTTAGCCATATGATTACTCTCATATCAACCTTATTCATCTTAACCTTAACTAGTTCAAATGACTCAAAATGAAACTAGTTATAGAGCCGTTCAATTGCTATGTTCTCATAGAAGTATACAAGAACACAATTGAAGCAAAATCGATTTGATTCACTCGAATCAATACATGAACATTATAGCCACGGTTTGCAAATATTGCATTCCTTATATTTATAAATGTTTAGGTTCATGTACAACCGATTTTAGAAAGAAACCACTTAAGTATGCGTACGGGTATGCGTACTTAAGTAACCGGATTTGAGTTTATTTTATTTTTCAAACTCGGCAGAAATTCACGGACGTGAACTTTCTGCCAGTATGCGTACGGGTACGCATACTTTAGTAACTGGTTTGAGTTGGTTTTTGATTTCCAAACTCAGCAGAAATTCACGGACGTGAACTTCCGCCAGTATGTGTACGGGTACGCATACTTATCCAGTCTCCATCAACCATTTAGTACACACATAAGTATGTATACATTTGGTTCCCGGTTTTGGACTTATACACAAATGTGCGAACACACTATATGCTTACATCCAAAGATGGTTACATGATTCTAATCTTTGTTTCAATCATTGAAACATTCATAGAGGATGACAATAGACGTTTTCACACACTATTAGCATCAAAGCAATTTTCAAGATATTGAAATAATCATTATCGAAACATTCCAAGTCTACACCAAATGATTATATCACACAATCCATGTAAGATGTTACTCGGAAATTTTCTCATGATATAAGATGAACTTGGTCGAAACGAAAGCTTGCCAACACATATTTCGAGAAATATGTAAGCGAGATAAACTCAGATCGAAATCTCAAATGTGTATATAGAAAACTATATCGTAATATGACTTATGTCTCAATATAGGAGATAAAGTAGAAATAGACTTTCCAAGTGATAGATGAGTTTAAGTCTCCACATACCTTTTGTCGATGAAGTTTCACAAGCTCCCCTTAGTAGGTCTTCGTCTTCAAATGATGAACGTCGTGAAAACTAAGCTCAACTACACAATCTATTTCCTAGTCCGAGATATCTATAGATAGGCTAGAAATCAAGACTTATAGTTTTGATCACTAACATTGACAAACATGCTTGAGATAACAACGCATGCGAGTTCGACCGAGCAGTGCTCTAACAATCTCCCCCTTTCTAAATTTTAGTGATAGAACTATCAATACATATGGATTATAAAATAAATAAAAATTTGTAGCTTCTCATCCAAATGCTTGATCTCCTTGGCATCTTCAACACGACTCGAAAACTTCATCACTTCCAAGTACTCCATGATTCTAAATGTGTTCAACTCAACATCATAGTTGTTGAAGATCCGTAGCGATAACAATGAGAAAACAAATGCTCTCAATCATTGTTATACAGTGTCATAGTATTATTACACAACATCAAAGTTCAATTGTATCACAACTTTGACAACAATACTATGGTGATATGTATCACTCCCCCTTAGTCAATACTTCATCTCAAAATGAAAACCACTCCCCCTTACATAATGATCTGTAAACCATATGTATTTGTAGTACGAAACTACACATTAATTCTCCCCCTTTTGTCAATATAAATTGGCAAAGGTACGAAAATTAGTAGGATCCTCATGAAATTTTCATAGAGATACTTCATGACCAAAAGAAAATACCATACCAACTTATTTTAGATGCCATCATAAAGCCGAAGCTAAATGCATTCATCAAGGAGTTTATAAAGATACAAGATAACCCCTATAATATTCCACAGCCGCACTCCCCACAAAGATTTCGCAATTAAGCACAAGTTCAAAAAGAACTCTCCCCCATAATATGTCATTCCCGAAGGAACAACAAAGGCGACCTTGCTTTTACAAGAAAAGAAGGATTTCTTTGGATATAACCAAATCACATAAAAGACATGAATTTGTATCCAAAAAATTCAATTGAAATAACCACAAGAGAGCCCATGGTTAGTTCAATTGGAATACACAACTAAATTAACCACAAAAAGTGATTAATTCAATTGGCCATGCTCAATCATAAGAGAACTTACGGAGCAACACAATATATGCACAAAAAATGTGGATCGGAAATCGACCAATACTGCGGAATACACAAGGATTCATTCTATTTTCCATCACTATTCGCACAATGACATACAATAGACATAATCCTTGTAAACAAAAGTTTTATCCTTTCTTCCATCAAATAATGACATAAAAGGCTTTAACTTTTGTAATGTCAAAAGTTCATTCTATCTTTTATCAATACTTTCATACCGACATACTAGAGATAACTTTTGAACAAGTATGGGACAGTCACGGGTTCACGGACGTAAACAACATATCCCATAACAATTTGAAATATACAGAATCATAAAGATTAGAATTGCAAAAATCAGCTTCAAAAAACTTAGAATTTAAATAAATAAATCTAAAAATATGAAGATGAAAACGTTGGACATAGCTATGTGTACTCACAATAATGGCTATTCCAAACCCTGGTTATTATTATAAAAACACAAGAAATAAATTCTCATAAGAAGATTTACTAGACATTGAGACCTCTGAAGAATTCTTTATTGTACCTGAACTCCTTGTCGTCAACAACCATAGGTACATACGGTTCATGGAGAAAGGAGTCAATTCCTTCTTTTTCTTTTCAAAGTTGGAGGTAACGGAGATTTCTCTTTTTCCTTCATGATTGATGGCTTAACAATCATATTAACATCTTTTCCATCAGAAGACATGATGCTTGGAGTTTCCATGAGTGTATGGGTAGTGAGAGGAAATCACAATTTAAGCTCAACAAGCAGTCTTAAGATAAAAAGAGTTTCAAGGAAGGAAAAAGAAATGTAGGGTTACTGAAATTTTAACCATACTAGTTCACACAAGCACAATTCACGACCCTAAAGAGAGTAGAATTTTCGAGAATAACCCTCTTTTATTGATTAAACAGGGAAGTCCCTTTCAATATCAATTAGATATGAAAGAATTCCAAATCTTGCAAAACAGGCAAAGCTCAAAAAGAAAAGAAAACAAATCTGAAACCATTTTTCTTTTTCAAAAGCCCGAGGTGTGCAGAATCTTGTGTCTTTTAATCAGGCACATGAGACAAGGTGCACTAACCAACACAATTTAAGTTGTGATGGGATGAACAAAAATCTTTCCATCACATCTCTTTTTATTGGAATTCATAAAACCCTGTCTATCAAATTGTTCAGACCATACTTTTTTCTCTAGTGGTCTTGACCTATCTTTGGAAACCAACTTATTTGAAGAGGATAAAATCTTACATACCTCAGTGGTTTTTTGAACAAGTTTAAGCTTGTTTGCTAGGCTATTTGCTCTTCGTTGAAGTTTCTTGACATGTCTCATCTTGTGTTTATACTTGAAACACTTTGAAAATACATGACCTTTGAGTGAACAATAAGAGCATGTCAATGGATAAGATGATTCAGACGCCGGAGATGTGCAAGCTGCTAGGCACATAGTGGAACCTGAAAAATTAGACAGAGAGTTTCCAACATAAAGGTTAATTTTTTCTTCCAGATTGGTTGAGTCTTCTTCTGGAAGATTATCGATATTGATGTATGTATTGCTACAATTATCAAAATCAATATCTTGACAAAGAAGTGCAACACTTGATTTTTCGTCTTCATTGGAATCATAATGATCAGACATTTCATCAAAGTTGCAGCAAGACCTTTGTTTCCAGTGTATTTTCTACGGTTTGGACACTCATTTGTAAAATGACCAAAACCTTTACACTTAAAGCACTGAGGCATATCCTCGTCATCATCCTCGTCAACATCCCTGTTTTTAGGAAGAATGCGATTGTGAGGTTTAACTGATGACCTAAGTTTGTCTCTGGAAAACTGTTTACTTCTCTTCAATAGAATATCCCTAAACTGTCTTGTGATCAAAGAGACTGATTTGTCAAGATATTCATCTGATGAATCAGTCTCAGAAAAATCATCCTCAGAGACACATACACTTTTACTGTTGTCAAATAATTTAGTGCTCTTTTGTGCTTTGAAGGCAACATCCTTTCCATTTTTGGATGTATGCTCATGATCAAAGATCTTTAGCTTTCCAACCAGCGTATTTCTGGAGAGAGCATCAAGGTTATTTCCTTCAACGATGGCATGCTTCTTAGAATCGTATCTAGATGGCAGCGATCTGAGAATTTTCATCACAATGTCCTTTTCAGTAATAGTCTTACCCAATGCAAAAGTTGCATTAAAAATTTCAGACACTTTGTGATTAAACTCATCAAATGAATCTTCATCTTCCGTACAAAGGTTTTCCCAATCGGAATTTAGGTTTTGAAGCCTAGCTTCCTTTTCACTGGTATTCCCTTCGAATACGGTTTCTAAGATATCCCAAGCATCTTTAGACCGAGTACACGTAGTCATATGGTTCTGAAGATCTGGGGTAAAGGCATGTATGATGGCATTCAAACTGTCGGAGTTTTTCTTTGAAGCAAGTATTTCAGCAGCGTCATATGCACCAATATCCTTAGGAACGGTCGCATACCCTACAGCCACAACAGGAGCATCATAACCATTAACTACATAAACCCATGATTGAAAATCACGCGCTTGAAGAAAGGCACGCATAGCAATTTTCCACCACAAGTAATTTGAGCCATCGAAGACTGGTGGTACGTTTATTGAGATAACACTTCTGTCCATATCAGATCGCTACAAACACAGACTTACGAGGTCTTTAATGTGTTTGTCTGCTCTGATACCAATTGAAAATGCGGGGGGTCTAACAACCACACCCAACAATTCGTTTGGCAATCTGAGAGGATTTACTCCAATACACTTTCTAGAGAATCAACTAGACAGTCAGACTCAATCTAGAGTAAAGTATATCAAAGAGTTTAATATCGCTTACTCTTAATTCAATCCGCAATCAGCAAATAGAAATCTGCAATCCCAATTAAATATAAGAGGAGTTACTTGAACGGTACCAAAGACCAATATTCAAGTGTCAATCAATGTAAATCAACAATCAAAGGTTGGATATTCTAATTGATTGTTATCGTAACGCACAACCTGTGATATTTCAATTATATAACAAAATATAATGTGGAAAAGAAATAACACAAATACCAGAATTTTGTTAGCGAGGAAACCGCAAATGCAGAAAAACGTCGGGACCTAGTCCAGATTGAACAGACACCGTATTAAGCCGCTACAGACACTAGCCAACTACCAATTAACTTCGGACTGGACTGTAGTTGAACCCTAATCAATCTCACAATGATTCAAGATACAGTTGCGCTCCTTACGTCTCTGATCCCAGCAGGATACTACGCACTTGATTCCCTTATTTGATCTCACCCACAACCAAAAGTTGCTACGACCCAAAGTCAAATACTTGATAAAATAATCAGTCTCACACAGAAAAGTCTATAGGATTGAATAAATCTGTCTCCCACAGAAATACCCAAGAGTTTTTGTTCCATCTTTTGATAAATCAAGGTGAACAGGAACCAATTGATAAACCGGACTTATATTCCTGAAGAACAGCCTAGTATTATCAATCAACTCGTAATAATCTAAATCGTATGATGGCGAAACTAGATATTGTGGAATCACAAACGATGAGACGAAGATGTTTGTGATTACTTTTTATCTTGCCTATCGGAGAAATTAATCTCGAGTCAATTATTTCAATTGTACTCAATACGATAGAATCGGGCAAGATCAGAACACGCAACTACAAGAGAAATAGTTGGGTCTGGCTTCACAATCCCAATGAAGTCTTTGAAGTCGTTAACCTACAGGGTCCCGATAGAAACCTTAGGTTAAAGGAGAATCGACTCTAGTTATGCAACTAGTAACACACATGAGGTGTGGGGATTAGGTTTCCCAGTTGCTAGAGTTCTCCTTTATATGGTTTTCTAATCAGGGTTTGCAATCCAAGTTACCTTGGAAGCAAAGCATTCAATATTCACTGTTAGATGAAAAACCTGATTCAACCAAGCTAATATCTTTCAACCGTTAGATCGAACTTAGCTTGTTACACACAAATGAAATGTACCCTCATTTAGGTTTATGTAACCGTACCTAAACGTGTATATCATGTTGGTTCACAAATAGTTAACCGAGGTTAGCCATATAATTACTCTCATATCAACCTTATTCATCTTAACCATAACTATTTCAAATGACTCAAATGAAACTAGTTACAGAGCCGTTCAATTGTTATATTCTCATAGAAGTATACAAGAACACAATTGAAGCAAAATCGATTTGATCCACTCGAATCAATACATAAACATTATAGCCACGGTTTGCAAAGATTGCATTCCTTATATTTATAAATGTTTAGGTTCATGTACATCTGATTTTAGAAAGCAACCACTTAAATATGTGTACGGGTATGCGTACTTAAGTAACCAGATTTGAGTTTGTTTTATTTTTCAAACTCAGCAGAAATTCACGGACGTGAACTTTCCGCCTGTATGCGTACAGGTACGTATACATTGGTAACTAGTTTGAGTTGGGTTTTGATTCCCAAACTCAGCAGAAATTCATGAACGTGAACTTCCGCCAGTATGGTATGGGTACCCATACTTAGCCAGTCTTCATCAACCATTTAGTACACATACAAGTATGTATACATTTGGTTCTCGGTTTTGTACTTATACACAAATGTGCGAACACACTATATGTTTATATCCAAAGATGGTTACATGATTCTAAGCTCTTTATTTCAATCATTGAAACATTCTTATAGGATGACAGTAACCGTTTTCTCACATTATTAGCATCAAAGTAATTTTCAAGATATTGAAATAATCACTATTGAAACATTCCAATTCTATACCAAATGATTGTATCACACAAACCATGTAAGATGTTACTCGGAAACTTTCTAATGATATAAGATGAACTTGGTCGAAACGAAAGCTTGCCAACACATATTTCGAGAAATATGTAAGCCAGATAAACTCAGCTCAAAATCTCAAATGTGTATATAGAAAACTATACCGTAATACGATTTATGTCTCAATATAGGAGATAAAGTAGAAATAGACTATCCAAGTGATAAATGAGTTCAAATATCCACATACCTTTTGTCGATGAAATTCCACAAGCTCCCCTTAGTAGTTCTTCGTCTTCAAATGATGAACGTCGTGAAAACTAAGCTCAACTACACAATCTATGTCCTAGTCCGGGACATCTATAGATAGGCTAGAAATCAAGACTTATAGTTTTGATCACCAACATTGACAAACATGCTTGAGATAGCAACGCATCCGAGTTCGACCGAGCAGTGCTATAACAGCTTTGACTTGCTTGTGAAGTTATCATGTGTTTGAGCATCGCTCGGTCGAACTTGCAAGTTTTGCTATCTCAAGCTTGTTGTCAAGTAGGTGTACAAAACTATATCTTAATTTCTAATCCACTAAAATGGTGTCTCGGACAAGGATTAAAATATGGTGTTGAGTATCGGGCATCACTAAGTAACCCTTGAAGATGGAAGACTGAAGAATAAACGAACACATTTGCGAGAACTTCATCATCAAAGAGATATGTGAAGACTATAAACTATCCTATTTACTTACGATATTTACCATTTTATATTATGAGACTATGTCGTATGATTTTAGTAGATTTAATATTGCAAAGAAAAAATTTCGAGTTCAAGATTGTCTTGATTAAGCTTTCGAAATATGATTCAAACAATGGATGTTCACAGATCCTTAACAATTTTAGTCAAATTCTTTTTATTAATCGAGAGCTATTTTTGTTTCAAGTTGATCATTTGGAAATTTTCTAAGCAACAATGCATATTGTTTATGGCTATTGGGACAGTTTCAAATTATTTACGTGAGAAAAAGAACTGCTTGGTGATGGTAAAATACTTGTACCCTTTACTAAAGTCATTCTGAATTCCGTGAACTGTATAGGCTTACGAACCCGGTGTGCGAGCCCTTTACATCTAAGTTATGGAATTAGAAAGGTTCAAAACCCAGTTTACAAACCCCTACCGTCTCACTTTCGCAAACTGGAAAATCCTTGTGGTCTGACTTGCGCTAAATGCCAAGGTTTTCAAACTCTTGTGGCCTGACTTCGCGAACTATCAGAGGTTTGCAAACCTGTCAAGTTCGAGTATTAACAGAAGTCACGAAGTCTTCTACGTGATTATGTTCTTTTTCTATAATTCTGATAGAAACTTCTAAGACAACTTTATTCACAAAATCAGTTTGTGCTTGTGGATCATTCATTAGTCTTGAGTGTTATTGAAAACCTCTATGTGCTTGAAGTTCGAAGGCTACTTAGCCGCTATGAACCATCACTATGCACGGTTGGCCCATAATACATATTCTTTTGTGTAATTTCAAGGAAGACTTCTCACATGCTTACATGAATTCCTATAGTAATTTCATCTAAGCTAAGAAAGTATTTGCTTGGATATTAAGATATCTTAGCTTGAATTCAAAGCTGTCTAGATCCTTGAAAATCTATGAGTAATGAGACTTTTGCAACTGGATTTCTCAATCCCCGACACTCTTGTGTGCTAGTTTCTAAGCTAGAGTCATCCTCTATAACCTAGGTTTCCTTTGAGAAACATACTTCGATTACGACTTTGAAGGCTTCACTTAGGAATTCGTGATGCCCGGTCAGACTATCTTTTACCTGATATTTCTTGTATCGTAATCTTGTTTTTATTGATCTTTGAGGTTTTGGTTTTGGATCGAGAACGAGATAGATAGAAATCACAAAGTTCTCTTCATCTCAGAATTTGTGGTTCCTCAAGATAGATATTTAAACTTTTCTTTAGTTTATTTTTTTTTGTTCTTGTGAGGTGGTTAGTAATCCAGGCTTCTCATCTAACTGAGTGTAAGTGTTCCAGATTCGTGAGGTTTGCTAGATTTTGTCTACTGCAAACAGATTACTGAACCAAGATTGAAAAATCAAAGAGAAATCAAATAATCTCATATGTTAGAGGAAGATCGGTATCAAAAGTCTTCATTGTGGTTGAAGCAACTCTTAGGCTATAAAGGACGTCAGCTAAGGGAATTAAGTGCACAAAATATTGTGAGGTTCAAGAGGCATAAGGAACACGACTGCAACAAAATTTCTTGGATGGTTAATTCGGTCTCAACGGAATTCCAGGCCGAAGTCTAATAGTAGGCTAGTGTTTGTAGAGGTTTTATATAATGTCGTTTTCAAAGCTGTACGAGGTCCTGGGGTTTTTCTACAAGTGCATTTTTCCTCATTAACAAAATTTCTGGTGTCTTATGTTTTTTCTTTTTTGCAATATATTGTTTATCTTTATAATAAGAATATCATAAGTAATATGTAATCAATCTAGATAGTTTAAGTCCTTATTGTTTGAAATCAAAATAATAACGCGTTCTTACTGAATTCATATCTTTAAAGATAGATTGCAATTCGACTCATATTAATTCAGATACAACTAGATTAGTCTTAGATATTTATTTTTGAGATTATCCAAAAACTCTTTTACATAATCGGGTACACGGACCTTTGGACGATACACATTGATTGTGGAAGAGAAAGACAAAAACACTACATACAATCTTCTTCAAGGGTCTTTGGTTTGTCCTACTTGTGATAATATTATATTTTGTCCATACAGGTTGCCGAACAAATAATTTGGTGGTGTACCTGGTATCCTTTCCTTTTCACCATGTTTTTTTTTTTAATGTTTGTAAACGGTTACTTTTCTCCCCTTAGTCGGCTCCAAAAGATGTAGGTGCAAATATATTTACCCCAACACTCCTCGAAAATGATGATGAATTAATTGAATCTCAGTTTTAGATTCAATTCCTCCCATAATTATTAATGAAAAATTTGATTAACCAACTAGATTTGTGCCTATCATATTAAGATTTGTTTATATCTTAAAATTGTAGTTATCTTGAAAATTTTATATCTATCTCATCAACATTCATAGTTATCTTCAAATCCTCTCCAAATGAAGCCACTGAGCTTCCAAAATAAACAAGATAATGCTTCCAGCAAGCAGGCTTCTAAAATAAGCTAGTTTGGGCTTCAAAAATAAGCCAAATTAAATTTCCATAATAAATTAAATGGGATTCTATAAGAAGGCAGGTTCTCCATTCATACTAATCCGAATAGGTTTCCAAATCGAAGTTTGAGCTTCTACAATGAGCTGAATTGGGTTTCTAAGATAAGCCATTTATGGACTTCTACAATAAGCCAAATTAAACTTCTACAATAAGACATAACTGAACTTCCACAATAATTCATGTTGGGCTTCCACAAGAAGCAACAACTTGTATTAGATTTCAGTTCTTTGTAATATAATTAAATAGGGGGGAAAATAACTTAGAAACAAACCCGAGGCGAATAAAAATCTCATCGATATTTTAATGATCATTTGCTAAACGTTTGATGGTGTTTATATTTCTGAATATATTTTTCTCTCAACTGGTATATTTCTTTACCATAACCATTATTGAGCTTTTGAGTAAGAAAGCGAGGAGAGGGGAAAGTGTTTTTATTAGAAAGAATTAGATTAAATATCATACGATTCTCGAGGAGAAGTAAAAACAACTTTTCAAAAAAGCCGGAAGCCAAAAAAAAAATATATTTGTTTACTATTGTTTTCAAATAACGTTTCCAAATAGACTTTTGACTTTTCAACTTGAAAAGGAAAAAATGTTACTTCTTTGAGTGACTTATTAGTTAGGCTTCTACAACAAGCCAAAATATTTTTCTACAATAACCGTAATTGAACTTCTAATATAAACCGAATATGATAAGCCGTTATTGGGATTCTAAGATAAGCCATATTTTCCTTCCATTATAATCCATATCGTAATTACACAGAAGTCCATAACGTTCATGCATGTATATCATTTTAAGACCAACATCCGCCGATATCACATAATGTTTGCATAACGTGTTTATACATGAAAATTGGGTATAATTATCATCAAATACATATCTTACACATGCATATGAATTTAAGATATGTATTAGTTAGCGACTATTAACCGGTTGATGGTGTTTGTATTTTCTCTCATCTGAGATATTTCTTTTCTTCTCGTAACAATTATTGAGTTCTTGCGAAATAAAAAGAGAAAAACGGAAAGTGTTTTTATTAGGAAAGATGAGATAAAATACCATACGATGTCCGAGGAGAAGTAGAAGCAAGTTTTCAAAGAAGTTGGAAGCTAAAAAAATTCTCTCCATATAAAAATTTTGTTTGCTTATAAAAGTTGTTTTTGAAATAACGTTTCCAAACAGACTTTTTGACTTTTCAATTTGAAAAAGCCAAAGAAAATTACTTATTTGAGTGAGTCCAAATAGCTTATTAGTTATTAGGCTTCTACTTTTATCTCTCTTCTTTCTCTTCATCTTTCCTTTCTTAAAAAAAAAAAGAAAAAAAAACCCTTTGCCGTCTTGCTCAGATCTGGTCCAAAGGACTAGATCTGAGCAAGGATTCTTATGTTTTAGAGTTTTTGGTAGTAGGTAATTGAATAAGATGTTTTTACATCATTTTTGGTGTTTTTTGACATATTTCTTCGTCGTTTTGGGGCGATTTTTCTTCGTCGTTGTGGGGCGAGTTCTTCAGTTTTTATGGCTGGTTCGTGGCTTGCTATTCTCCATTCAAAAACATCGACGATTTATTACGACATCGCGCATCCGTGTTCGTGTGGATCGGCAATTTTATGGGCTAAGTACTCTTTTGTTTTAGGAGCATCTCTTATAGAAGAAGAATACAATCAGATTAAATGGTCGGAATTTTCGGGATATACCATCATCTCTCCTTTATACATAAAATTCTTTTGGATATCTTTGCGGTTTATCGCTCTTTCTCTTCGCGATCTACTTGTAATTGGTGTCCTTATTTGTATTAGGATTTTGATTATCTTTTATTTTGATGTTTTTGTTATTCTTGTAAGT
Source organism: Papaver somniferum (assembly GCF_003573695.1). Lineage (NCBI taxonomy): Eukaryota > Viridiplantae > Streptophyta > Magnoliopsida > Ranunculales > Papaveraceae > Papaver > Papaver somniferum. Next base: position 127,259,615 of record NC_039367.1, on the reverse strand, counting down.
GAACATGTAATCACTATTTTGATTTGAATGAATTGAAATATGTTGATTGTCCAAAAAAAAAAAATTTATTAGGCTTCTACAATAAGCCAAAGTGAAAACTACAGTGAGACCCATTCTCCCAGATTTTTCCACTGTCAAACCCACCGACAAAAAACTTCAGGCGCACCCATTTTCTCCGTGAAAATTTCTCCCACACCCAGAATTTCTAAAATTGTTTCTTTCCTTATTCTTCTTCGTTTTTTCTTTCATGACTCCCCTTTATCAAGAGAAAAAGGGGATCTGAGGTGATGGAAAAAGATGAGTATGAATGCTGATCCGGGGGTTTGAATCGGTGAAGATTTTGAGCAGAATTTTATGCCGTCAGTGGACATCTTGATGGACTGAGAATGGGTTTTGATTGAGACTTCTGGTAACACAAAATCAAGGGATTTTGGCATCTGTCATCGACTGAAATTGGGTTTCTGTATATGGTCTGAAATTTAGGTTGAGGTGCAATCTTGAATGAGGAATACACATCAATATCAAGGGATTTCTGGGGTCTTGTTGGCGTTGATGAAGGAAACAAAGAAGCTGTTGTCGGATCTGGTATAGCTGGTGATGCTTTAGTAATTGATGGGTTTGGATTTGTGAAGAGAATTGTAGTTGGTAATGGTGAAAGGCTTAATTGGTGTTGTTGGGTTAATAAGCAGCTGGTGATGATTTGGTTTGGTGTCGGATCGAACTCAAGTTCAGTTAATGAGAGAAGCGAGGAGATGAGAATGAAGATGAGACAACTTATTTTTGATTTGGTATGAACTGAAGTTGAAGATTACTACAGCAACATCAATTGAATTTTGTGGGTTTTGAAATTAAATGAAGGAGCCACAGACTATTGGGTTTGGATTCAATTTGTGTTGGTCAATTGAAGGCAAGCAGTGATGTTTTGAGTGATTGATGGAGTCGCAGAATAGCTGAAGTAAACTAGTGTTGCAGTCATGGTTTCTTGTGGTGGTTGTGACCGCGAACTATAGAAGTTTGTTGTGATCCATTTTGGGGGTTTTAGAAGATCAGGTGGGAGAAATAAATAGAAGGGTTTCTGTTAATGGAGATGATGATTTTATGGTGTTGATTGGTGTCCTTAAAATTGATAAGAAAGATGGGAATTACAAAAGCAACTCTTCTAGATGTTCATGGCAGCAACTCTCTGCTAGATTGTGCTATATGTGATTAAATGGTATCTGGTGTTTGTGTTTTCAACAACATGGAGGTGTAACCAGCTGTGGCCGAGATAATGTATGGAGATGTTGTTATGACTGCATAACATGTTATAAAGTCGTGCATTTGGAATGGTGGTTGCTGTCATGATTGAGCTATGAACAAATGGATTGATGAATGGATCAGTGAAGTGAGTTAGGAATGGTGGTGTTGATGTTGGTTTCAATGGGTTATGCATTTAAAAGAAAATGGAGCTAAAAGAATGCTGCAGCGGGGAGACGGAAGTGCAAATGGGTTTGGTGTGCGTGTGACGTGCATTTAAAAGAAAATGGAAGTGTGAGTAGTGATGCATAACAGGTTATGCATCTACAAAATTTGTTGCATAACTTGTTATGCATTCTCGAAATTGGTTGCATAACACGTTCTGTAGCTTTTTTTTTTCCGCATAACTTGTTATGCAGTCCAGAAAACGGTTGCATAACACGTTATGCAGCTACTTTTTTCTTAGTATTGAAACCAACAAAAAATAAGGCTGCATAACTTGTCATGCACCTACAATAATATCTACATAACATGTTATGCAGTCGTGAAAATGGATGCATAACAGGTTATGCGATCCGAAAATATGACTGCATAATGCATTATGCATCGAGAAAATTGTTGCACAATCTTTTATGCATCGCGAAAATAGATGCATAACCTGATATGCATCCGTAAATATGGATGCATACTGCATTATGCATCAATTTTTTTACGTACGCACTAAAATCAACCAAAACAATGGTTACATAACTTGTTATAGATGCATAACTTTGTTATCCAAATGCATAATTTGTTATGCAGTGGAGAAAATGGTTGCATAATTCGTTATGCGTCTGCAGAATGTGTTATGCATCTTTTTCGGTAGCTGCATAATAGTTATGTATCAAGTTTTCGAAAATTTTGCCTAAAATGATGATCACCTCCGATTTTTTCGTGAAAAACAAAAATTTGATATTCTTGTTTGTACTCGTTGCGTAGCTCTCTTAAAAAGATTTCCAACGATATAAAATTTGTAAAATTGCAAAGCGCGGATTTTTAGATATGCTATCCAAGTTGCGTTGTCAATTATACCCCGGATGCATAACCCGTTTTACGGATGCAAAATCCGTCATGCAGACATTTTTAATAATTTCATATAATTATGGGTGTCACGAAAATAATTGTGGATGTCATGGTACCCAAAATTAATTGTGGGTCTGATAATGAGTTTTTTTTTTTTTTTGGGTCTCTCCTAAGTTTCCCTAAGCCAAATTATTTTCCTACAATAAACTGTAATTGAGCTTTTAATACAACCCGAATACGATAAGCCGTAATTGGGCTTCTATATATATATATTAGCTAATGAAAGAAGAAAACTAAAAAAGGTCATACGTGAGGCAGTAAAAGTGTAAAAAGATCAATGTCCGACTCAGGTTCATTTTAAGTCCTACATCACATGCAAAGTATCAAACTTATAGACTCTATCACTGTAACCCTGCCTAGCTATGTGTACACCTGCGCAATAGCTAATGGACCATTTGATGAAATTTATCGTGAAGGAAACATCTAAGAAGATAGAAGTGCGGTCATTTAATTGATTTATTAAGAAAAAGCAATGCGGTCATTTAATACAGTATCACTAGGAATCGAGGACACGACGGTTTTCCACATTTAGTTGTGACCTAGTTGGTCGAGTTGGTATTGCGTGGTTTTTAAGAAATTAGTTTCTCTCATCCAATTTCCGTTACTTCTTGTATCAATTATAAGAAATTAGTTTCTCTCATCCAATTTCCGTTATTTCTTGTATCAACTAAATGAATTTACCTATTGGACTGTTTTTGTTGGACTGAATACTTCTTCATATCCCTTTAAATGGAAACTTCATATCGAGTTAAAACCATCTTTCTTTTGTCGTCTTCATGATTCATCATACTGTTAAGTGTCATTATTCAAGAGGCTAAAAGAACACTACCAATCTACCATCCAGACTAGTTTAGCTACTGGCTACTCAATTAACGGTGGGCTATAGCCAATACTATATCTGGTATTGTCATGTTGAAAACTTACATCCCTAATAATTCCTTTTTTGTTTCTTTATTCAAAAGAAAATTTCATTAAGATTAAATAGAGGTGGGCAATAGCACCCCATTCGTAAATATCATGAGGAAACTCATCCATAAAATCAAAATCAGCTCCCAAAAGTCTAGCCATTTTAGCTAATTTATCTGCAACTCCATTAGAATCTCTTCTAACTGAAACACACTGAAACACACTTCGAGTGACTAATTTTATTCAAAAGGAATTTGATATCTAAGGTTAAACCTTGATTCATTCGGTGAACATAGTGAAGGATAATAGTCCCACACTGTTAATATCTCCTTAATAACTTAAAATATAATATGGAAGGGCCACTCCACCCATTGCCAATTGGTTTTGAATTGGATGCCCGTATTCTAACATGGTATCAGAGCTAGGCCCGTGTGTGAGTAGGCCCAACGGTCACCACACAACGTAGGTCCACGTGTTAGACCCAACGAGGCCACACGTGAGGGGGCGTGTGAAGGATAATAGTCCCACACTGTTAATATCTCCTTAATAACTTAAAATATAATATGAAAGGACCACTCCACCCATTGCCAGTTGGATGCGCGTATTCTAACCCATAGAAGATTGGTTCATTAATAATTCCTTAGATTAGTAATATTAGACTATTAACGTGGTATGCCATGTGACTAACGTGAGTCCCCTATATACATAGTAAATTATGGTGTTCTCTAAAATTCCTCAATGTAATCTAGACTAGAGGTCTTCAAGGGGTGTATTGCAAATATATAAGTTGTTCAAATTGTAAAAAATCCATTGCGAGAAATGAGGGGATGTTTGTGCCATCAAAGGCCAACTTTTCTTTGGGAAAAAAAAAACTTCAGGGGGGTGGAGGGGGAGATGTCAAAATTTTGAGAATCAAGGAATGGTATAAGATTAAAACTTATAAGTAGTTCAAAATATAGAAAATTATAAACCCATTGGCAGAATTGAGGGTATGTGTCACCAAAGGCCAACTTCAGGGGGTGGATGTCAAAATTTAGAGAATCAAGGAATGATATAAGATTAAACATGCAAATTAGGGGACATGGTACTGAGAAAAGAAATCAAGCCAGTAAAATTTATTATGGTTCACAAGTTTTTCATGTGTGCAGTGCAAAACCTGGTAACTTTGACATCTCTGATGCAAACTTTCTGCATCATAAGCATTAAATATTTGGAAATTTCAAACTCTCAATTTTCTCTTTTATTGAAAGAGATTGATTAAAATCAAATATACAGCATTCAATTCATCCACAAAGTACACACCCATTAAAGATCTTGCCTCCGTTCCTACACTTAATTCACTACATGCACATTTTGTGATCACAACATAAAATATAACGGCCAAATTTGAACTCAAAGAAATTTTTGATCCCACACTTGCTATGTTTTTAATCTAATTACTTCATTATTTGGTATAAGAAATTAAGATATATATCATAAAATTAATAGCTAATAATAACAACGATATCTATCATAAAATTGGACCAGTAACAGTAATATGTAATGATCGATTAATTTGGTCTGACTAATTAAAATCTGCTGTTTGAAGTTGAAGTTGATAACATTAATCACTTAACTAGTCCTGTACAAATAAATAAATAAAAACCAGCTGGAATAAGTAATTAAGGAGAGAAAAATATAGAACTGTTATTCTCTAATTTAATGAGAAATTAAGATTATAAGGTGACGATCATGTACCAAGTCGAAGCTCTAAATCAACTTCTTGATGAATTTCATTATCATTTTGTTTCATTTCTTCTGCATAATAACCCATTCGTAACCCTAAACCCGTATACCGGTTATCTTCTTCGAACAACCTCAATGGCTGCTGTGGTGGTAGAGCTTGGTGCCTACTAGTGCTTCGAGTTGACGCAGAAGAAGGTGAAGATGAATAATACCTGTTGTAGTTCACCAGTGGATCCATCATTACCGGAGATACACACACTTCATGTGTAGAATTTGCTCGCAAGTACCCCCCATGCATCGATGAATAATCATTAATGTTGTTCTTTTGATGATTCGGAATAGGTTGATTAGGAATAACCATAGCATTCCTACTACTAGTTCTAGCTCTATCTCTTCTGTGAATATTCATATGTCCACCTAATGCCTGTGCATTGGTGAAACCCCTCTTGCAAAATACACAGTCATAAGATCGACCTGTACCAAAATTTTCATTGCCGGTTTCGTCATGGTGATCATCTTGGTGAGGTTCTTGGTAAGTAGTGGTCATGGAGAAGTTTGAGGTGTGGATATATGTATTCAATGAGAAAGCAGGGAATTAATGAAAGGGTTATATTGCATATTCTGTTTTGAAGAAGATACAGTAGTGTCTTAAGGAAGGGTTCGGTACGGAAAATATTTGGTGAAAGAAAATGTAAATGAGAAGGATGATGTGAGGGTTTTATAGGAGGGGAACGAGTAATTCTAGAGAGAGAAACTAAGATTAGAGAGAAGTAAAAGAGATAGGCATCGTTCTTGTGACTCTGTGAACTTGAGTGAGTGTGTTGAAGAAGACACGGTTTTAACGTTGTTACTTCTTAATCCTAACTAAGCTAATATAGGGAATCTATGATATGACATGCATGTACATATTTGCGTACCTAAGTAATTATACTAAACTAATACATTACTCCCCCGTCCAGAATAATTGATTGATCATTTTAAATAAGTAAAAATAATATACTTCAGGAAAAGAAAAGAAAAAAATGATTATTATAGTTTTTCCATTTTTTTGTATGGAAATCATATAGTTTTTTGAGCAAAGCTCAAGAATATTACCTATTCTAGATAAAGGTACATATATAGTTTAACTCTTCCAAAAGGTATCAACTATGTGCGTTCCTGACTCAGTCTAATTCAATGAGTTCACTGCTTCCGTTTCGGACCAAAATACCGTCTTCTGTTCACAAATAAAAACCCAAATAGGGAAAAAAGGTTTGACCTTTTAATGTTCAAATATAGTTCAGTTGTTTCCGTTCTTATCATTGATGACCATGATCAACAAAAGATACGATTGAATCATTAATGTAACTACATAAATCAATCAAATGAGTTCTCCATAACAAAATACAAATGAGCCATTAATATAATTGTATAAATCAATCCGAGTTCTCCATGGTTGGTTCCTGCGACCTATATTTTCTATAAATTAGGGAAATCAAAAGTCTTCTATTGAACTAAATGATTAATTAATGATTTTGATTGATCGAAACTACATCACCACTATACCAATGTTCACCAGTGAACTAAACCAACTAATGATATGTTAAAATAGAGTGTCAGTTCTTAAAAGGGTGTTTACATATTCGGGATTTTGATCATCAATAATTTTTTTACTTGGAAACAACATCCCCAAAATAAACAAAAGGACTCAGTTTTATTGAATTAAAACCCTAGATTACTTATAAGAAACCATAACTTCACTGGTCCTTGCCAATCCAACCAAAAAAATAATAGAACCTTACCGGAAACAAGGGAAGGAGTTATACCATATTTTCTGCCGTGAAGTTCACTTTAATAAGCAAAGCAGTGTGTATTGTCTTTGAAACAGTGCTAGAACATAAATTGAGTACCTAGCTAACACGATAGTATAAATTTCAATGGGTACTTGTTTTTCACGGCATTATAAATAAAACAATTGGGTGAATTATCTGTATCTAACTCAACTAGGAGGGTATTTTGGTCCGAAACGGAAGCAGACAACTCGCTGAGTTTGACTGAGTCGGGATCGCACATGGTTGATACCTTTTCAACGAGTTCACCTATTTCTGTACCTTTACCTAAAATAGGTAATATTCTTGAGATTTGCTCTAGTTTTTTGTTATTTATACCCTGATGTGCACCAGTTTAATATAAGTTGTGTATCTCTAAAACTAAAAAAAACACGTCTTTATAAATTTTAAATTGTTTGGAGTATTTGTAGAAGACCTACACAATAACAATATAAATATGACTGTCAAATTATTTATACTTATTAGATAAAAATTTAATAATATTCATTGTTAAAAAGGATTGTTTAAAGAATAAATCATATAAATCTGAATTATATATCTTTATTGACAAAAAAGTTAAATTAAGATCAAGAGTAACTAGGAACTGAGGGAATACTATTTGGAAATAATAACAATTCAATTATTTCTTATGCTAAAATTTTTTTATCTCTTGGGAGGCCAAGTGTTTGAGTAACATAATAAAAATATTCTTTTTGAGTCGACGGGGTACATTTAGAAAAAAACTTGTTGTGTTTCGCATATGGGAGAAAATCCTACCCTTATCATCCTTCTCTCAAATATTAACCAAAAACAAAGGAGGCTTATACATTCATTCTTTAGCCCTATTCGTAGCTAACATAGCTTCGTTGCTTCATGTACTTATGAATAAAAATAACAGAGTCAATTTATCTTATTAGAAAGTCAGGGACAAAAGTATGAATGGGTTAACCAAATTTAGGTGAAGAATAGAAATAAGCGAGAAGACTATCCAGAGTAAATTTGGTTAACCCTCTCATCGTATTACAAGATAAATTGGCTCACCTAAATTAGTCCCGGTAAAAAAGTTGATATCCCCAGGATATTAACAGACTATCCCGGTAAAATGAGTTTATTAGATTAAACATAAGAGCCTTTGTCAACAACTCATCTTATCTTGTAGCAAGATTGTTTAGAGTGGTTACCAAACAGATTCTTCCTTTGCTGCTTGGAATACGATCCAAAAGACTTGCTATTCACGTGCGTGACTTTAGAAGTCGAAGACGCAGGAATACTAAGGGAACTAAGTATCTCGGGGTAGTCTTCTTGGTCTCAACTATACGAAGTTGGTCATTGATTTTGTATAGCGGATTAATTCTGAGAGTATTCAAAACTGGACTAGGTCCCGGGTTTTTCTGCATTTGCAATTTCCTCTTTAATAAAATCTTGTTGTGTCTTTTACTTTGTTTTCCGCATTATAATTGTTATTATAATTAAGTAAAATACACAAGTACGTTAACTCCGTAATACTTGATAGTGATCCTATAGAGTTTCGGTTATTACCCAACCTATTATCAAGTACACACTTTGTTGTCGTATCGCCTCGATCTTGTATCCATAGTCAATCACACAAGTGACCTTGTTGTTGTATTGTCTCGATCTCATGTCCTTAGACGATCGCACGAAGTGTGAACTGAATTGTCGTATTGTCTCGACTATCACTACACCATTTTTAGTGATTAGCAATGGTAGTCTTCAGTTGTAAAGCGGGGTTGCAACAGTTTTTAGCAGTTACGAAAGTTGATGTTGCAAAATTTCGCAACCACTCAGAAGCTGTTGCGAACTTTCGGTTGCAACAGTTTCTAACTTTTGCAACGTGGATTTGTCGAACTATTTCAAACAGTTGCGAAATTAGGTGGTCGCAACAGTTTACAGTTACGAAACTAGAATTTCGCAACAGGTTACTACAGTTACGAATGTTTTGCAAAATCAAAATAAAATAGTGGTTTTGACCAGTCAAAATTCGAGTTCCCTGTTACAAAGTAATATCAGTCTAAAGCAGAGTTGCCTGCAACTTTTTCAGTAAGAGAAAACAGCCTTGAAATGCATGTAGCCCATAGTTCTATATTAGTATAAGTACCATTAAGTTAAAACCTACAAGCATCATCAATTCAGCATAAGTGTGCCACTATCTACTATGAAACAAATAGTGCTAACAAGCCACTACCAGGTCCAAAACAAACAACGCAAGCCACCTGCTCACTTATGCTACTTAGCCAACATCAGGCGGTAACGAGAGTTTATTTACACGAATAACATAAACCTTAGCCAAAGACGGCATGCTATCACGACTTTTTTTCTAGACTAGTTATATATACTTTGTCGATGCATCCTTTTTACCTCTAAAAGATCCAAATTCAAGAGAATTAATAGAAGGACTGAATCTCTACTTCCACCATGCACAAGATACATATCATAATCTATTATGAGCCAAATACAGAAATCAAACACAATAATACAGTAACTAATTCTGTTGGACCCTGAACTGTTGTCATTTTCAGGAGACATAGCATGGGATGAGGGATGTAGTGAGCTCATGCGAATTACCCTTGGCCAAAAGGATAAGCCCATGACATAAGTTACCAAGAAAGGTAAGATCTAGACATTTGATTCTAGATATTGTGACATGTGTACCTTTTGATTTCTCAAGATAAACAATGATTGTCCAAAAATTCAACTAGTAAAGAGCTCGCCCTACATTGACCCATATATACTATAATTAATGGACTTCAACTGCATGTCCATTAATAATATACAACTGGATTATTAACTGATAATTAATGGACAACAAGACAGAAAAGAAACCACAGCTCATATACGGCACTTGGGACTCAATATGATACTGCCGGGACAATATTCTATGTACAGAGAGTAAAAATGTAAAACTGTCTAGCAATTAGAACTATATGTCCTAGCAAAAAGTTGAACTCAAAGGATGGCATTTTAGATATCTCACCTTCTTGGCAAACAACGCATAACATCATCATCAAGGTCAAATGGTCTATTCGTGGCACCGAGAACAAGGATTCTTCGGCTGTCGTTCGACCTCAGTCCATCCCAAGCTGCCATAAACTCATTTCTCATCATTCTAGTTGCCTCATGTTCAGAGCCACCACCTCGGGCACCAAGCGAACTGTCAACCTATACCAACAAAATTTAGGACAGTAAACGATGTATGTTGAGAATTGAGCAAAGTTAAATCCTAAAAAAGCACAGCCAAGAAAAATTTGCGAATATGCACAAATGAATGAGCTCATTCTTTCCATAAGGTGTCGAAGGTCCTCACCTCATAGACAAATATAGTTACAGGGGCAAGCTTGCTAGCAAAAGAGAAAAGAGCCTTGGTAAGCTTTTCAGCATCTCCAAACCACTGATTCAGCATCCAGAAAGGAAAAAAGAATTAGAACATTCAAGAGCTCTGCTGATGCTTTATATGGTTAAAGTATTGTTCATAGATTAGCACACGACATTTTAAGAACTTAGAGCAGAAGATAGAAGATTCATGATATAAAAATTAAGTATGAACACAAACCTGGTAAGCCAACTCTCGCGTGTGACAAAAAATTAGAGCAGCAACTTGTCCAGCAACAGGCTCATTATTCCAGCTTTTAACTTTCATCCCTTGCACATCCAACTTTTTGTCAATTTGGGACGGAAGCATTCACATCAATCATCAGAAAGAGTTCCTTAAATACAAAGATACGAGATAATAAGATAAAAACTCAACCTGTCAGGAACTTCAATTTAAGATTATCAGAAAGAGTTCCATAACTGGAACTACAGTTTAGAAGCCAAATCAAAATAACTAGCCATGAAGTACCTATCACGCCTTAAGATTAAGATTCAAGATTCAATTAAACTCATCAAATAAGAACTAAATCAGAGCACAAAGCTACTGAACCCAAGAAAAATAGAATGAATACATACTTAATCTGCTTATGGGATCCCCCAGAAGTTGCATTTGAGATTGCCCAAGCAGCCTACTTTTTGATATCAAACTCAGCATTTTGAAGCAGATGGATTAGAGGACCAATAATAGTTGCTAGATTTTGCTTGACAGATAACATCCATACCCAAAATAGCTTGAGGCATGCATTCATGTTGAACTGATTGAGAACCAAAAGAAAAATTGTAGCCGAAGAACCTCAGTGAGTAAGAAAGATCTCTGAGAACTCTAATGGAAATGTTAATCAACAAATTTTTTCCTTCAAAACCAGGAGTGCAGAACAAGTGTTTTTTACCTGCAAGTCAAACAACACATATCAAAATATATTACCTAGTTATGTAAAATAAGTAAAATACAATCGCCATATCACCTACTAAATTTCAAGAATCAACAGGATTATATCAAAACTATCCAACTGAACCATAATCTTAATACAAAACTTATAAGGAAATACCACAAAGAAATAGCTAACTCAAATCAAAAACATAAAAGAATCCAAGTAAAAAAAAATTCCTTCAGATGGATGCTCAAATCCCGAATCAACAATTTCTCTAAGAAGCTCCAGCTTTAACAGAAATTCTCTGAATCCAGAACTGTGTATCTCAACATACCCCCTGCACCATCCAAAACATTCAAATTAGTCTCAAACTTTAGGGTTTCAAACTTAACACTCTACAAGAGTTCGAAAATAAATAAATAAAACAAAATCAATCTCAAAAAGACAAAATCGCATCAATTTTATTCACAGGATTTCAACTCCCAAAAGGACAAAATTATATCAATTTCTTTGAAAGTTTTCAACTTTCTATCAAAATCTCAAAAGCAAAAAAACTACGACGATTTGAACTTGCCAAAATCTCAACTTTCTAGGGTTTTGACAAAACCCGAAACTAGCTCAATCTCAAAGCGCCAAAAATATTTATAGATCGAAGAAGATGGTTATAAATCGAAGAATATAATGCAAAAATTGAGATCGAATCATGGTGGAACGCGTTTACTTCGATTGATAGATCGAATCATGGTGGAGAACTGCACTGCTAGGTCAGTTCAAGGATTTCAGATTAGGGCTTGATTTAGGATTTGAGATCTCTGAAATCAGTAAATCATTCGACCTTAATCTCGGAGATATTACTGATTTGAGACTTATAAGTTCTCTGAAATCAGAGTAATAGAACCCTAATAACCAGAGAAGAGAACGAGAGAGAGAAAGTTCAAGGATTTCAGATTAGGGCTTGATTTAGGTTTTGAGATATCTGGAATCAGTAAATCATTCGACCTATCTCGGAGATATTACTGATTTGAGACTTATAAGTTCTCTGAAATCAGAGTAATGGAACCCTAATAACCAGAGAAGAGAAAAGAAAAGAATGAGAATATGAGATAGAGTTGGATTTCTTTCGATAATAAAAATCAGATGAGTCAGTTTTGATCTGAATGAGCTGAATAGCCAACTAAAACGAGTCAGCTAAGAGTGTGGGCATCCACACTCGCGAGTCGCACGCGTACAACTCAAATCTGTTGCGAATTGAAACAGATAAAACAGTTGCGAGTTTCGTAACGAATGTAAGCTGTTGCGACACTTTTGCAACAGAAATTTGCACAGGGACAAAGCTGTTGCGAAAACTAGTTTTTTTTTTTGATACTACGGCATAGGCCTGTCCTGCCCCCTGGCAGAGTAGCCACCGGATTACTCCCCACTGAGCAAACTCGGCCCGTCTGAAACCCATGTTAAAGTTAGTATAATTACGTTTGAGCGGAGACTCGAACTGCTGACCTCTTATTTGAGAGTCAGACTCCTGGCCAACTGGGCTAACCCCTGATGGTTAATTGCAAAAACTAGTTACTAATCATGAAAAATGGTGTAGTGTATGTCCATAGAAAATCACATTCAGAAGAGGACTTATAAGTTAAAAAAAAAATATTGTGGTGTATTTGGGTACCCTCGCCTTTTCAATTGGTATCAGAGCAGGAAAACATGAAAGGATCTAACTGAAAAAGCAGGGGTCTAACAACCACACCCAATATTTCGTTTAGGCAATCTGTATAGACTAACTCCAATATAATTCCAAGAGAATCAACTAAACATTCAGACTCAATTCAAGGAAAATATATCCAAGAGTTATATCTTTGTTTGTCAATGTAATCGGCAAATCAAACAGATAGAAATCCGTGAGCCTGATTATTATGAGAAACAATTTGAACGATACCAAAGACTAATGTTCAAGTGTCAATCAATAACCAAAGGTTGTATTTACCAATTGATTGAACTACGCACAACCTGTAATATTTCAATTATATAGAAGATATAATGCGAAAAATAAATAACACAGACACCAAAAGTTTTGTTAACGAGGAAACCGCAAATGCAGAAAAACCCCGGGACGTAGTCCATATTTAAACACCACTCTGTATTAAGCCGCTACAGAATCTAGCCTACTACAAGTTAACTTCAGACTGGAATGTAGTTGACCCCTAACCAATTTCACACTGATTAAGGTACAATCGCGTTCCTTACAACTCTGAATCCCAGCAGGACTTTACACACTTGATTCCCTTAGATGATCTCACCCATAACTAAGAGTTTCTACGACCCAAATTCGAAGACTTGATAAACAAATCTGTCTCCCACATAAAAGTCTATTCTGATAGATAAATCTACCTCCCACAGAAATACCTACGAAATTTGTTCCGTATTTTGATAAATCAAGGTGAACATGAACCAATTGATAATCTGGTCATATATTCCTGAACAACAGCCTAGAAATATCAATCACCTCACAATAACTTAATTATATGGTAGTAGAACAAGTTATTGTGGAATCATAAAGAATGAGATGAAGAGCTTTGTGATTACTTTTTATATCTTACCTATGAAAGATAAGTCTCGAACAAATCTTAGAGAAGATAGTACTCAATACGATAAAACAAGTAAGATCAGAACACGCAACTACAGAGAAAATAGTTGGGTCTGGCTTCAGAATCCCAATGAAGTTTTTAAGTCGTTAACCTATGATGGTTTTAGGAAAAACCTAAGTTAAAGGAGAATCGACTCTAGTAGAAACTATAATCATATAGGAAGTGTGGCGATTAGGTTTCCCAGTTGCTAGAGTTCTCCCTTATATAGTCTTCAAATCAGGGTTTTATAACTTTGGAACAAAGCAATCAATATTCATCGTTAGATGAAACCTGATTCAAGATTAAAGCTCATATCTTTCTACCGTTAGATGGTCTTAGCTTGTTACACACAAATGAAATATACCTTCATTTAGATATGAGTAACCGTACCTAAACGTGTATATTGAGTAGGCTCAATAACAGTTAATCGAAGTTAGCCATATGAACACTTTTGTATTAACCATGTTAATCTTAATACTTATAGATCAAATGATAATAAAATGAATCTAATTGTGTTACGCATAGAGTTGTTCAACTGTTTATATTCTCATAGAAGTATATACAAAGACACAATTGAAACAAAATCGGATTGATTCAAAAGAATCAGTTCATGAACATTTTAGCTACAATTTGCAAAGATTGCATTCCTTAATATATAAGTGTATTTATTCATGAGTATGGAATATACTTAACCTATTTTAGAACTTAACCTCATAAGTTTGCAAACGGGTACGCAAACTTAAGTTCCAAACTTGATCCTTTCCGAAAGTCTGCAAACGGGTACACATATTGTCGTTCCGGACTTGATCTTTTCCGACAGATCGCAAACGGGTACGCATACTGTCGTTCTGGATCAACTTCAGGTGAAGAAGTTTACAAACGGGTACAGAAACTTAGTTCCCGGACTTTCACAGTTAAAACTGTTCGCATACGGGTATGCATACTTGGTTCCCAGACCAGAATCATTCTTACAATAGTCTGCATACGGGTATGCATACTGTGTTATATCCATACAATGGTTAATTGTTCTAAACTCCCATTTCAAATTGAAACATTCTTAGAAGAAGACAATAGCTGTCTCACACAAACTATTAGCTTATAAGCAATTTTCAAGTGATCGAATTATCAATACGAAACATTCCGAGTCTACATCAAATGGCTGTCTCACACAAATCATGTAAGATGTTACCAGGTGATTTTCACATGATCATCTTTTGACTTTCGTCAATAATAATGATGAACGTAGATAAAGCAAAAATCTTTCCAATACATATTTCGAGAAAGATATAAGCGAGTTAAACTCAGCTCGAAATATAAAATGTGTATAATGTAAAGTCTATATATCTATATGACTTTGTCTCAATAGGAGATAAAGATGAGTTCAAGTCTCCACATACCTTTTGTTGATGAAGTTCCAAAATCTCCCCTTAGTAGTTCTTCGTCTTCAATCGATGAACGTAGTGAAGTCTAAAGCTCAACTACACATTCTATCCTAATCCGAGACATAACTATAAGTAGACCAGAAATCAAGACTTATAGTTTTGACAACTAAACTTGACAAACAAGCTTGAGATACCAATTCTTCCGAGTTCGACCGAGCAGTGCTCTGACACTAACAATTTGTGTTTAGTTCAATCCAACCTATAAATCATGGGTCAAGCGAAGACTAAGCGAATGCGAAAAAGGTCAAAAGACTCAGTTAACATACTGTAGGACATGTTCTCAAAAGAGGATCTCTCGTCAAGTTCATGTTTCTCAATTGAAGATATCCCTAACAAGGTATTACTGAGATCTATGCTTGAAATTCCTGGAGGACGGTCAAGTGTAAAAACCTCTGAACTGAAAGAATTGAGCAAACAATTTCTTCAATGTTCTAATGAACTCCTTTCGGCACTTGAACATGAAGAACTTATAACTACCATGTATGAAAATCTTGGTAAGGAGCATGAATTATTGAAAGAAAATTTCTCTCAACAAGTACTATGTCTCGAAGAAAGAGTAAGTGCTGAACTTTATCGGGAACAAAATGCTGAGAAAGAACGGGATGAAAGTCCCAGAAAGATTATCTCTTGGAGGAAGAACTTTCTGACTCTAATGCAAGATCCAATCCTCAACAAGAGTGCTGCAAGGAGAAATAAAATACTTTTCTATCACGTATAAAGCACTTAGAAGATAATCTTAACTTTGCTCTTCATAACAACAAATTATTAGAAGAAGAAATATCTAAGTTGGAAAACTTAATGATAGTACAAACCATTTATCTTCTTTGTTGGAATAGGAAGAAGTTATCGTGATACGCGTGTCTTGGGATATGAAGGATGTGATACTTCAATCTATAACAAAGAGATAAAATTTGTCTGAAAAGATGAGGGTACCCAAATACACCACAATATTTTTGTTTCAACCTATAAGTCCTTTTACCGAGTGTGATTTTCTATGGACAAAGTCGAGACAATACAACAACTTCGGTATTCACACTAAAGTGCAATTTACTTTAAATTATATAAACAAATATAATTTAGGAAAACAAAAGTAAATCACACAGCAAGATTTTGTTAACGAGGAAAACTTCAAGTGCAGAAAAACCCCGGGACCTAGTCCAGAATTGAATACTCTCAGAATTAAGCCGCTATACAAAATCTACACCAACTTCGTATAGTTGATACCAAGCAACTACCCCTAGTTCACTTAGTTTCCTCACTGGTAAAAATTCCTTTGGATCGTCTTCCAAACAGCAAAGAAACAACGAATCTGTTTGGTAACAAATCTATAGATTCTTTCCAAGATAAAGATATCTCAAGTCATACGCAAAGGCTCTTCCGTTTAATCTAATAAACTCCTTTGCATGGTCAGATCAATCTATCCAATAACTATCAAAGTAGTTAAGTTTAAATTCACAATCAATCAGTATAGACCTCAACGAGAAA